>NC_136518.1:39877464-39959964 GCF_053919585.1 Euprymna scolopes
TATATATATATATATATATATATATATATATATATACCGCTCCCGATGTGGGGGTACAAAATTTGTTAAAGCGGAAATTATACCTAACTCGCATTTAGGTAAAAATGTACTTTCGTAAATAATTGAATTCGTTCCAAACGTATCGAAAAAACAAAAACAAATAACATATAAGAAAATCACGATATATCAAAACAATCAGCGAAATGGGCCAGCAGATAAAGAGATTAGGCTCATTACCGTGGGGTCCCTATTTCGAACCTCACTAGATTCAGCCTCTCTGATGAGTCGTATACGACGAAACACCTGTCTATGGATAGTTATATTTCAAATAATATATATATATATATATATATATATATATATATATGTATATGTCTGTATGTCGATGACTAAAATATATTTTATAAAGCTCCCCTCTTTGGTAGAGCACTCTTGTAAATTATCTTACTCGCTACTTAATTTAGCTGAAATAATGCGAAGCTCGCGATTTGTTTACAAACAAACGTTTGAGCCCTCTACGAGTAGCAGACGAATGTTTATTTAAATAATCGTTCTGACAAGTTAATTTCGGCCACCGATTCCGTAGTCAAGGGGATAGGACTGCCGACTGTCATCACGACGGTTCTAGGTTCGATCCTCGGCTTGGGAGAGGTGTTAGTCTAGCGGCACTGATGAGTTGTGATACAACGAAACAGGTCTGTATGTCGATGACTAAAATATATTTTATAAAGCTCCCCTCTTTGGTAGAGCACTCTTGTAAATTATCTTACTCGCTACTTAATTTAGCTGAAATAATGCGAAGCTCGCGATTTGTTTACAAACAAACGTTTGAGCCCTCTACGAGTAGCAGACGAATGTTTATTTAAATAATCGTTCTGACAAGTTAATTTCGGCCACCGATTCCGTAGTCAAGGGGATAGGACTGCCGACTGTCATCACGACGGTTCTAGGTTCGATCCTCGGCTTGGGAGAGGTGTTAGTCTAGCGGCACTGATGAGTTGTGATACAACGAAACAGGTCTGTATGTCGATGACTAAAATATATTTTATATATATATATATATATATATATATATATATATGAATACGTTTGTACTTATGTATATGTAACCTACATTTAAATTTTTTAGTGGTAGGCCTAAAATTGGCGGAGGTGTTTAGTAAAGTTTTCAAACCTACAATCGTTGAACTTTGACCCTTGACAGCCAAATTTCTGACCGCAAACCGATTGAAAAGATTTCCCAAATCTCAAAAATCCTGTTGCAAAATCGCGAGTCTGTAGACAAAAATGAACAGAGTAATTTGCTATGAAAATATACACACACAATATTTTTATTAGATATACTACATAGATTTATATATATATATATATAATATAATATATATATATATATATATATATATATATATACCATTGAAAATGGCTGCCTTAATATTAATCTCAACCCCAAAATTATTTGCTACTAATTTACTATTACTTTTAAATCCAAACTTATTTACAAATAAAACACTCATAATCTGAAATCATAAATTATTTGCTACTAATTTACACTTATTCTTGCATAAAAACTTATTTACGATAAATTCACTATTAATCTAAAACCCGAATGCATTTAGTGTTAAGTTACTATTGTTCTTACATCCGCACTTATTTACTATTAATTTCCGATTAACCTCAAACCCAAAAAATAATTTGCTATTAATTTACTATTACTCTAAACTATACACTCATTTACTCTTAATTCACTATTAATGTCAAACCCCAAATTATTTGCTACTAAATTACAATTACTCTCAACACCAAGCTTATTTACTACTTGCATTTATTCCCGGTTTTGCCCGAACCCTATATATTGTTCATAACTTGCCCTACGTGTGAATAAAGTTTACGTAAGATTTAAAATGCTTAGACCAAAATTTTTCTGAGTAATTTCGTAAAGACTGCAGAGGTCAATTTTTTTCAAATTTGACCCTAATCTTGACCCCTTAACATTAATTGTTTTGGTCTCAAACCAAATACAAACTTTTATCCCTATCCAATTTACCTACATCTAAAATTCCAAGTGTTTAGACCAAAAACTGGCAGAGACGTTTGGTAGAGTTTTCAAAGATCCAATGGTTGAACGCTTAACTCTCTACAGCCAAATCGCTTGTCACAAAAAACAATTAAAAAGATTTTACCAAATTGGTCTAAAATCAAAATACGAAGTTTTTCCATTATTCAAGTTACATACACCTAAAATGTCAAGTGTTAGGACCCGAAATTGGCAGAGGAATTTGGAAGAATCTGCAAAGGTCAACTGTTTAAACTTTTACTTGTCGCAGCCAAAATTTTGCCTCAAAACTGATAAAAATTCTTGCCACATGTGTGAATACTCGTTATGTATTAATTTCAAATGCTTAGAGAAAAAGATGGTAGAGTAATCTGCTAGACACGGAAAAAGTAATATCTTTTGAACTTTGACCCCTTGGCAGCTCAAATTTTCGACTCAAACCTATTTAAAGCTTACCCTACCTCTGAATACTCTTCATGTAAAATTTAAAAAGTTTAGACCAGAAATTGACTGAGTAATTTGGATAAGACGGCAGAAATCTTCTTTTTAAATTTTGACCAACATTTTGGTCTCTTACCATTTGAGGTTTTAGGCACAAATCGAATTATACAATTTGATCCAAGTCCTAGAAACCTATATCCAAAATGTCAAGTATTTAGACAAAAATAAAGGAAAGAAATTAGTAGAGTTTTCAAAGGTAAAATCGTTAAACCTTTACTCCTTGACAGAAAATTTTTGGGCGGAAAACGGATTGAAACGATTTTCACATACCTCAGTACGCCTTATGTAAACACTTGAGTCTCTAGACCGCAAATTGGCAGGGTTCTTTCGTAGGGAATTTGTACACAGACAAACGAATAGAAAAACAAAATATTTTACCGATATCTTAGCCTTGCAAAGTATTTTTTAAGAGTTATATATTTACCTATTTTCGTATCTGCATTTAAAACAAAATCCAACAAAATACCCTACAATGTTACCACCAATTACTTGTGCCCATTTAATATGTTTATTAATACTATTCAATTTAAATTGAATAAATTTAAATTAAATAAAGAAATAAAGAAATTTAATTCAAGATTTTTATTGCTATCAACCCATTCTTTAAAATCTTGTTTTTTTTAACAATGTATGAATGCTCAATTATGAAATATGATAATTTTGTAACTTACCGTTTAAGTAATATCTTTTCGGCTTAAAATTCTTTAGTATATGAACAATTACTGAATTATGTAAACCCAATAAAATTCGGAATACTACAAATAAGTATATATATATATATATATATATATATATATATATATATATATATATATACTAGCACTATACCCGACTTTACTGGGGCCCCATGTACTGTTCATAAATTTATGTGCGTATGTATGTATGTATATATATATATATATATATATATATATATAAATCTTCGGTAATTCCTTTCTATATAATAGGCTTCCTTAACTTCCATAGAGAAAAGTCGGTAGAGATTGCAGATAGTTTTGTTTTACTGCAGTCTTATCCCCCCCTAAACTGTTATTGTTTGGAGATCAAATTAAATGAAAATGTTTAACCCATGTCCAAGTAACCTACCTCAAAATTTTAAACATTTAGACCTAAAATTGGCGGAAGAGTGTGATAGAGTCTGCAGAGGTCAATTCTGTAAACTGGGATTTCTTGCCAGTCAAATGTTTGCTCCAAACTTATTAAAAAGCTTGCAGCATATCTTAATACACTTAATGTAAAATTTCAAATGTTTAGACCCAAACTTGCTTAATTGTTTGCGACGGATGGCAAAGGTAAAATCCTTTGAACTTTGCTCCTTTGGAAGAAGAGAAATTTTCAGTAAAAACGATTAAACATCCTGGCCCTTGTCTGAATACACTTTATGTAAAATTCCAAATGTTTAAGCACAGCATTGGCTAAGTAATTTGGAAGACACCGCAGAGGTATTTTTTAAGTAAGCCCCAAATACCTTTCCCTTAACATTTATTGTTTTTGGCTCAAATGAATTATAAACTTAGATCCATATCTAAAATTTCAAGTATTTAAACCCAAACATGGAGGAGTTTGATAGAATTCTCAAATGTCAAATCGTTGAACTTAGACCTCTTAAGGGACGAATTTCTGGACAATTTTCTGGTCAAAAAGGAATTTAAAAGATTTTTCCAAGTCGCAAAGACTGAAAATTGACAGTTTTTTTTTGTGTGTGGAAATTTACACACACAGACACACACAGACACACACAGACCTTTTCACTTCTCTCTCTCTCTCTCTCTCTCTCTCTCTCTCTCTATATATATATATATATATATATATATATATATATATATATATATATATATATATATATATATACCAGCAGTTCCGGCCGGCTTTGCTTTATGTGCTCGTGTATATATCAATAATATTAAAAAGTGGGAATATGCATAATTCCTTCCTTAATTACCATAGAGAAAATTTAGTAAGGACCGCATAGGTTATCTTTTTCATAATTGACCCTTATTTTTACCTGTTTACACTTATTGTTTTTGGCGCAAATCAAGTTAAAATGTTTGACCCATATCCAAGAAGCTTCATCTAAAATTTCAAGTGTTTGGATACCAGATTTTCTTAGGAGTGTGGTAGAATCTGCAAAGGGCAACTCTTTCAACTATTCGCCCAAAAATTAAGTAAAAAGCTTGCTGCATATCTGAATAGCCTTTATGTATAATTTCAATTGTTTATAGCCAAAATTGGCTTTATAGTTTTCTACAGACCGAAAATGTAAATCCTTTGAACTTGGACCAATTTGCAGTAAACTTTTCAGCCAAAAACCGATCAAAAAGCTTGCCCTTTGTCTGAATACATTTTATGTACAATTTCAAATGTTTAGACCAAGAATCCGCTGAGTAATTTGGTTCAAACCGCAGGGGTCATGTTTTTTCAACTTTGAACCCAATTTTTACTCCTTAGCATTTATTGTTTTGGGAGTATTATGAATTATAAAGTTTGATCCAAGTCCAGACCAAGTTAAGGCCCAGAATTGTCGGAGAAGTTTTTTGTAGAATTTTCAAAGGTCAAATTGTTGAATTTTGACATTTTAACAGCCAAATTTCTGTCCGAACCCCGACCCAAACGATTTTCCTACATCTCAATACCTTTCATGTCAAATCCCGAGTCTATTGACCGAAAAATGACAGAGTTATTGTGTAGGGAGATGAACACAGATAGACAGACACACATTTTCAGAGGTATGAATACTGCTACGTTAAATAGAGAGCATTTTCCGTTAATTGAATGAATGCTTATCACGTGAGCACACTCACATCGAAGCTAATTCAATTCGGGCCTATATAACCAAAAGAAGATTTTAACACTTTAAGAATTATACGTAGCTATACCAAACTCGTGACTGCAATGCGCATTTGTCTAAATAAAGAAAATAATTGTGTTGCTTATCTATAAGACATATAACCTATTATATTCAAATAATTCATTCATTTCTTGTCATAGTTAATCTGTTTCTTTTCCGGTCCATGTCAGAAAAACAAAATATAACTGTCATTTATTGGATAAGCTTTGTAAACCATTGAACGTCTCTCTATAAAAATTAATGTATTATTAAGTGGTTCTTGTCTGATGACATTTATTTTTGCAGGAGACTAACTGTAAACAAGTTAATTTAGTCGTCAACTTGACGTAGCTATGTACATGGTTGAAAGATATCATTTACAAGAGCAGAAAATAAACATTATTTTACTTTCAGTAGCCTTTTAACACGCTTCCTTTTCTTGTCCTTTACATGTCACATTACGTGAGCGATTTTTTTTTTTTTTTGCAAAAAGAAATAATTTCTATTCTCCGGATTTGGGTTATCAAGCTTACCTTATCATTGTTTTTTTTTTCATTTAAGAATAGTATTTTTGTGCCATAAATAAAATGGTGTTATGCTTAAACTGAAGCTTGTTTTATAAAAAAAAATAGTGTTAAAGATATCTACAATAATAAGCGCATACAATCATCCTGCCTTTTTAAAAAAATGACTAATTTATAATGGTGATTAGGCAAAGTTTTATTTGGTTAAAACTTTTGAATTTTACCAATTTTGAAAAGAGCGTTACATGTATAATGCTGGTACTCTAAATGTGCAAATAATATTTATATCTGCATGCGTATGTGCACTTATTTCGCATTTATTCTCATTCCAAATAAATCTCATGGGAAAATAATAATAGAGACTTATGGTTTCTACTTTTAGCGTGGGACGTGTTCTTTTTACAATCACTCTTGTGAAAACTCCATTTAACCTATCTCAGTCTATAGTTTTTTTAATATCGAGGAAATCCTGCTTCCTAAAAAGAGACAAACTGGATTTGCCAAACATATATAGAGTTAGTCTATACATATTTTTCATTCCCAGACTGAAGATAAAAATATATTACTATCAGGTGCCACTCGGAAGGCATAATTCGGTGTACAACAGTAGTTAAATTTTCTTGTATTTTGGAACAAAAACATAAACCTTACATCGGTCAAGTATTTCTACTATTTTACTGACCTCTCTCAGAAAGATAAATTATAAAATCTACCAAATATTATATTTGATTATTGCCAAAACACAAACAATTATTTGTAGGTGAATGAACAATAATATGCTTAAGTGTAACATAATAATGACGTGCGTGTTTAAATGAATGCGAATGATGTCACTGGTAAGTAAACAATACAACTTAAAAAAATAAAGATCACGTTAGAGACGGAAAAACGTTCAAGATCACGTTAGAGGTGTAGATGACACTCGGGAAGACGGTCACTTGGATGACGTCACAGCCATACAATGAGGAATTCTTGTGGTTACAAAGAAAAAGCGAGTTCTAATCATTTTCTAATCCTTTCTCTTAGTTGTATTTGCGACTAAAGCGAAAACGTGCTGGTTCGGACATCGTTACTTAATTACCAATTTAATGTTTTTTGAACATATTCGGTTTCTTTTCATGTAGAAAGTAAAGTAAAACTCGAACAACAGATCTAGGCAGAACAGTGTATCGTTCAAGATAATTAATACACATGAAAAACTTGTCTCTTGTATTTTATGATTATTAGACAATTTTAAGTCTCGGGTGAGGTTGGGAACTATTCCCCACGATAGTATTTTACTTGAGGTTTTTACATTACTTAAAAGAGTCTATATGAGGTGAAGGCGTAAGTTTCTGAAATGCCTTTTTTACAAGTATATACCAGACATGGGATACTGGTACCTTTTTCGCTTGGATCAGAAATGAAAATACCCGTAATATTTCTTCTTGATCTGCGGCGTTCTGGGGTGGTACGATATCAGGTATTTCATACAGCGTCTCAGCAACCTAATCTTTATCCTGTGATGCTTGGTTTCCATTATCCAACAGATGTCTACAGGAGAATACAGAAAAAATGTTACTTTAGAATTTATCATTTTATGTAAATAAACCTGAAATAATACTAACGTTTGTCTCTTGATTCTGACAGTATCTTATTCGAATGATATGTTTGATTCAAATATATATAAACATATTGTAATTTTACGCATATAATATCACAGTCTGATGGCATGCGTCAAAATATTCGGAAATGCCCGAATTAAATGACATAAGACTTGTTGGAACATTATTCAGCGAACAGTTTCACTTATAAATTGGAAAACGTGAAAATATAATTTTCTGTGATAATCGTATTGCGGCATTTAATGGATAACATGTATTTGTGGCATTATTTAATAAATATTTGTCATTTAAATAGAGAAAATGCGATTGACTCGGAGAACTATTTTATAATAATAATAATAATAATAATAATAATAATAATAATAATAATAATAATAATAACAATAAAAATAATAATAATAATTTGGAATCTAGCATAAGTACTTTGAATCAAAAATAAGTCCTAGACAACTATAACATCTTAAAAGAGAAGTTGCCTCTCTCAGAAATCTTCTTTAATATTACCGACACCAATTCCGATAACCTGACGTGTCCGGATATCCGAATCCTGGGGCCGATTTTTTTTCGCAAGTACTTTCTCTGCGAAAGTAACGCAACAAACGACGGCGCCTCTGTCTATCCTGTCGGGTGACAGAATCAAGCAAGGAAAGAGAAAAAAAAATTCGTCTAGAGAAGTTTAATTATTATTATACATATGTCATGAATTTGTAGTTGAGGACAATGACTTCTGTAAAAAACGAATGAAAGGGAAAGCACACGGCACTTTTATCTTGGACAGCTGGAAGATATATATATATATATATATATATATATATATATATATATATATATATACAGATAACGAGAGATAGAGAGGGGGGAAGGAGACGATAAGGACGGTCGATAAAGATTACAGTTAAGGTCGGGATTTGGCAAGATTGAATTTTGACAGATATTTATTATTTTTACGTCTCAGTTTTATTCAAGCTATTTGGTCCTTTTATTTTTATGTACTTATTTTTTATTTTTATTTCACTTTGGTTTTTGGGTTGCTGGACATGACAATAAAAAAGCTTAGGAGAGGTATAATGAAACATTCTACGGCGATTGAAACGTGGTGGCCGGGCCCAAAAAGTCGTTACTTGTTGGAAAATCACATCAAATGGATGATGTGGCAAGGGATAATCGCTCAAACTCTACTGGAGATTGATGACAGTCATCGGATAAGCATCGACTTGACTTAAGGTCGGTTAAAAGAGGCTTTCGCAACCGGGCCTTCACTCTGAATTCAAAGCTAAAATAAGCCATGTAAGCTGGAGAATACGTTAACAAAATAAAACTTACCGGAATAGCTGGATTCAAAGAGAAAGGGCAAAAGACTGAAATAAAACTAGCATTTGTGACGAGGTTCCCCAAGCAAATTTCAATGAAGGGTCACTTAAATTTATTTTTTCACAATTTTACGTAGAAAAATGATTGCTTTACTACAAAGTATGTGGTCTAACATTTCATATATAAAATAACGAGTCTCATTTAAAGATTACTGGAAATACGTAAAATAAATGTGTGCAAATGTGTCTAATTATATATATATATATATATATATATATATATATATATATATACATAAATAATTATTTACTATAATAATCAAAAAATAAATAGACAATAGTGTTTCATCCTTTCGAGAATCATCAGTGCAGAATTCCACGTTTAACACCAGTCAGTAGATTCGAACACGGCGACAGGAGTCATCGCTGGCTTCATTACAAAGGACTTGATTCATTCCGCTACCGTTAACCGCGAGAAATGCTGTTGAAGTTTAAGCATTTGTATTTTAAGCATTTTAACGGCTTCAGAGTGATCTAATCATTATGTGATGATCTGATCATAAGAACTAAATTGACCGGCAATTTATTTTTACTGAAAATGCTAACGAGAGGAAACGAGTTACTTTAAGAGGCATACATAATTATTTACTATAATAATTATTAAATGCCTACAGTTTAGTGCTTCATCCTTTCGGGAATCACCAGTGCCGGGTGTAACGATTAACACCAGTGGATAAATTCGAACCCGGCGACAGAAACAATTCCTATATATACATATATATATATATATATATATATATATATATATATATATATATATATATATATATTTATATATATACATATATATATATTATATATATATGTATATATATATATATATATATATATATATATATATATATATACGAACAAACAGTTAATAAAACATGTAAAAACACACGTTTTACATCTGGCTGAGATTACTTTATAAATATTAATTGTTTAATATTTATAATATACTTTCATGTTACCGTATATTGTATATCATGTGGTTTTAAAATGCCTTTAAATACACATCTTACATACACAATATGAACACTAAGACTGTCTGAACACTGTTTCCTCACTCAAGAGCTTCTACACTTCTAAGTATAAACATTTTATAAATATGAGTCTCGTTATAACACGAACAATCTCTATTACAACATCATCTCTCTAAGTCTCTCTCTTACAACAACAACATCTCTGTCTAAGACTCTAAGCATCACTTTTAATAAGATTTAATAACAATAATAATAACAAGTAAAGAACAAGAATAATAATGAACTATATAGCATATATATACATACATATATATAAGCATATATATATATATATATATATATATATATATAAAACTGATTGTCTGTGTCGGGGTAGGCTCCTATATGGTTGACTATTTAAAAAAAAACTGATTACATATAATGATCGAAGATGTATCGAGACTCAAGAATGGGTATGTTTGATCTGGCAGAACGGTTGCTCATTAGAATTGTTGGGTCTGCGTTCACGCCTGGTCCACAAAGTATGGAAATAAAAAAAAATTAAAAAAACGTTTACAAGTGTTTTTGATATAGATGTACATAAGAATACTTTTTTTTTTAACTTAAATAGGGATGGTATAATAAGATTGTGGGGTTTGCGTTCGCGCCTGGCCTCGATAGAATGGAAATATGCACAAACTTTAATAAAGACTTTACATCTCTATCTGCGTAAGTATACTTTGATAATTATGTTTCAATTTGAAGAAATATGGTATAATAAAATTATGGGGTGTTCGTTCGCACCTGACATCCATAGAATGGAAATATGTCACACATTTAAACAAGGTTTTTTAATATACATCCACAGAATATTTTGGTAATTGTTTCAGTGTGAACATGTATGGTATAATAAATTATCGGGTTTATCTATTTTATTTTTACTTTCATCATATATAGCGTCGGTTTTGATATCCCCAAATTCAACCCAAATCTCAACCCTTCCTTTTCATAACCTATCATACTTTCATAAATCAGAGTCCATTTTCTGTAGGCTGTTTTTGAACCCAGTCAAGGACGAGTACTTTTGCTAGTATATATATACATATATATATATACATATATATATATATGTGTGTGTGTGGGGGGGGTAATGCACTCTAATAACGTTGTGATGATTTAATATGGTAAAATGCAGAAATACACGACTGTAAATACTTCAGAACAATAAACAAAATCCATCCTTTCTGTTTTCAAATGAATAACATTAATGTTTCTAATCTGTACACAATATATATGTGTTATTCTACGAAATAACTTATGTTCATAATACGGCATATTAAGCATTCTTAGGATATTTTAATTAAAGTTTATGTATATACTCCTGAGATCATATTCGCCCGTTTCTGGAAAATGTCCGCATATATTATGTTCGATTAATTATTGCATGGTTATATAGGGTGAGTCGCGGGAAACGGATGTTTTTTTTTAGGGCAGGAACCCTGCGGATATTTCAACAAAAATTTATAATGGACATAAAAATATTTGCAAAACTTTGCTATTAAGGACTATTTAGAAGCGAACTCTGTACATATGTTCAGATGCACATGTATACTTATTATTGATTGTCTTGTTTAATCAAAATTAAATTATGAATGCATACCTGCATCTGCATGCATGATGAATATGTGTGCATAATTTATAACAATTTCTCTGGAGGTGACTCGATTGGGCTATCTGGAGATGCAATGTTTGACCTTTTATCGTTCCAGTAAACATACTGTTAATTAAGATATTGGAAACATTAAGGTCGTTCATTCCGCATAAAGCCGGTTCTTTTCTCAAAACAATTTTTAATTAAAAAACATGTGTAAAAACGAAGCTAGCCAAAGCATAGTCAGATTCACAATAACTATATGACTAAATACTTCACTGTTTTTGTACTAATAATCGCTAGTATATTAAAGTATGCGAATATAAAATGTTACGTATAAAAGATTCTCCTGCATTAAAATTTATAAGAAATCGCGACATTTACTTTAAAATGAGCAAAATTACAAATGCCTCTCCGTAGCGTTTTTCATAATTACGAGAATATAACATCATGTGACTTTAGCAACAATCATCTATAATATAAACCTCATTTGTCTGGTTGAAGGTATGTATAAATAGCTGCTTGCAAATTCTGACAGACGCGATACATTTTCAGGAAATTGACATCGGTTGGAAGTGCGACACTTCAGACGAAAAATACCGAAGAATTGGCTAAAAACATTAATTCCTTCATTCTCAACGGGGTTCTTTTCTATAAGGAAGGATCGCTTTTTTCGCCGAAATTTTCGAAAGTCATCCCGTAACAAGCCGTAAATAAAACATTTGCCTCTTCCAGTTTTGCGATAGACGTAATGACAAAGATGTCACATTCTTTTTTACGTACTTTTTCCTCCTTCTCCGTACGGGTTTGGGCCTGTCTTCCTACTTACAGTTTCTTTTATTTATTTATTTTTGTCAACACACACTTTCAAACATTCGGGTAACGCAGGAAATTCAAGTTCGTTAAATATAAAATATATATCTTAATTATTCATTTTAAATATTTTCTAAATGTCACGTATATCATTACTTAAGATTTGAAACTATATAATTCCAATATAATCCAGAGATATTATCTAATCTGAATTATTATAAAATAAAAATACAATAGGTGAAAAAAAAAATAGAGATAATATGCTAATATTAAAAGCTTGTGAAAATATGCTCGGAAACAAGTTACATGAGAAAGTTGTCACAGATTCATGGTTTAACAGATTACATTCACTGATGCCAGATTTCGTGTAAGAAGAACACATTTTATTACGTTTTGCTTTTCAATATAGTATTATTGGTTTAATAAAAATATTATTAATTGTTATATGTTTGCTGTTGATAAAACTATCTCTGAGTATGTTATTTGTTTTGAAAATAAATATTAGAAATTATGCACCGTCTTAGTGAGATATTACTATAGGTAAATGCATTTTACGACTTTATCAATGTAATGTCGGTTTATAAAAGTGCGAAATCGACAATATACTGGATTGTTTTAGTATGAATAAAATTGTAAACTGCTTTTTTAATCTCTAGTTAATGGCTCCAAATTTATATATTGAACGTAATTGTAATTTACTTGTTACTTGGACATGAACCAAAAGTTTTAATTTGATTTAAACCCAAAACAATAATTGTTAAGGGGTCAACATGAGAGTCATATTTAACAAAAAAAATACCTCTTCGGTCTCTACCAAATTACTCAGCCAATTTGGGTGTGAACATTTGGAATTTTACATAAAGTGTGTTCAGATATAGGGCAAGCATTTTAATCGATTTTGCTGAGACCCCAAAGATCAGAACAATTAACGATTGCGGTCCTTAGCAAACTATTCAGCCAATTTTGGGTCTAAACATTTGAAATGTTACATAAAGGGTATTCACGCATCGACAAGTTTTTAAACTTGTTTTGGAGTAGGAATTTGGTTGCCAATGGGTCAGATTTTATGGACATGACGTTTGAAGACTCTACCAATCTCCTTTGTCAATTTTCGATCTAAACACATGGAATTTTAGATGTAGGTTACCTAGGCATGAGTCAAACTTAATATATATATACATATGCACATAAAGTTATAATAAATACTGAGGGCCCGAGAAAAACCGTGCCGAACTGCTGGTATGTATATATATATATATATATATATATATATATATATATATATATATATATATATAAAGCTGGATGTCTGTGCGCGCGCGTGTGTGCGTGTGTGTGTTTGTCTGGTAACGAATAGGCTCCAATATGGTTGACTATTTTAAAAAACTGATTACATATAATGTAAAAGTTTACAAGTGTGTTTGATATCAACCCTCTACATACATACATACATATATATATATATATATATATATATATATATATATATATATATATATATATATATAAGTGAGACACATCGTTAATTAAAACTAAGACTTTACGAACACAGAAGAAATATAAGGAAGGGTAACGCCCTAAATGCACTCATTTGCCATTGTGCAGAACACGATCATTCATTTAATTTAGATCATGCGAAAATTATAAAATATGTGAAAGATAGAGCTAAAAGAAAACTTTTAGAGTCAGCACTAATATTAAACACTAATACTATTACGCAAAGAAAGGGGTTCTACCATTTAGCTCCTAGTATAGGGAAAATAATAATGAAAGGACAAAATATCAAAACAGATCCTGGTTAACCGTTTTTCCTTAATCCTTAAATAATTCAACAAAAAGTTTAGAGAGGGAGAAAAAAAGTGTACATATTTATTTAACATATTTTTAAAAGTCTATATATATAAACATTGAACAACCAACGTTCCCATACACACACATAGTTTCCTTCCCGATATGGGTAGGATTCTAACACTGTTTCCTTTTCATTTTCGTATGGTCTATGATCGTTTTCTTTTTGTTGTATTTTTCCTTTAATATCCTGAAGATGTCCTCTTCAATAGGGACGAAACGTTGATCCTTTCATAAATTCATTCGGTTTTTCTTTTTTCAAAACATTATAACGTCAACCACCACTGGTATTTTATTTTATTTTTATGCATATATATATATATATATATATATATATATATATATATATATATATATATATATGTGTGTGTGTGTGTGTGTGTTTGTGTGTGTTTGTGTGTATATATATGTGTATATTAATATATATATACATATATATACATATATATACATATATATATATATATATTATTGGGTTCTAATGCATTCGTTACAGTTGATGGTTTACATAGGTGTGTAATTTAATGGTTAGTCTATTAGGATGTCATTATTGTACAAGATGTATCATGTTACTCTAAGGCGTATCCACATAAGTATATCTACAGCAGTCGCAAATTAGTTACTTTTAATTAGTAACAGTATATGTGAGTAGGAACTGAGAAATATTACAAGTTCGTATTCGGATTTATATTAGTTTTAAGATAATTATGTGGAAGTACAATGTTAAAATTAGTATTTGTTATAATTCTTGATCTTTTTTTATGTATTATAACTTTTTCGTCCTAATTAAACAGAAATCGTACATTTTCTCGTTTGATATTAAATGATCTCACACGGCCAAATACAAATAAAACATATAATTTCAGACCACCATTAAAAGTTAGTAAGAAAATATAAATTATCAATACTTCTTTGAAATACTGACACAATAAATATTAGGATTATATTTTTGTGTCATATTTATCACTTAAGGCGTAGATCGAATAGAGAACTGTACAAATAAATTATGTATTTTACCGCGTGTGTTTTCTTTTATATTTGTTGTACTGATTATTTATTTCGGTTTCTTCTCAGATTTCCAGTGAAATTACTTTTGAGGATTGCCAATCAGTTGAGTATAAAAGAAAAGAAATACACAAAATAAGCGCATGAGATTTTGCCAGACCGAACACATAGGTTATACGTATTGTTTTTTATTTTGTTTTCTTGTAATAAAGCCCCTGAGATTCTCCTGTGTACACATGCTGAAAATGAAGATAAGATGTTTCTTTGCTTTGGGGAATAATAGAACCATACATGAAAAAGAAAAAAGAAAGTTTTTTTTTATGGTTTATGAGAAACGCCTATATTTGTACGTGTAACAACTAATTTAAAGAGTTGATCAGAAATAGATTGTTTAATTACATTAAGAAAGGTATGTTATGTACAAGTACACAAAACGAAAATTAATTATTTACCCTTTCCAGAAGACAGATTACATAAGTTCAGTATTACGTTCGATATGGGTTTAATAGTCTACCATGTCTTGATTTCCGAATTATAGGATACTAGCAAGGCGCCCGGCATTGCCCGGTCGGAAAATACGCTTAAAAATGAAATTTTGATGAATGCAAATTCCTTTTTTTTATTATACTAGCGAGGTACCCGGTGTTGCCTGAGTGTGGAGAGATGGTGTATTAAGGATATTGAGCAAGTGCGAGGCGTAAAATAAAGAGCATGGGAAAATAAAAGAAGAGATAAAAGCAGAAACATAAAGAGGCGATTTTTTTGGGATTAAAACCAACTTCTAGAAGAAACGTTTGACGCGCATGCGTGATTGCTGAATTAGTTAACCAGAAGTGATTTTTTTGTCGAACGTGCCTTGTTTTTATCGATACTATCAATACGAAATAATTGACCGTTTTTTTACTAATTTTCATATATTATTTGACCGAGACATCTCTCTTTCAGATGGTACCAGTTCTGACCCGAGCCAATACCGTTGCGAAAACATCTTTAGCAGACATTCAAACACACACACATACATCTGGTCTTTGATATTTTAGATGAGCAGGAGTATCCGACATTGCCCGGGAGTGTGGAGGTCCCCTTCCCTCACTCTTTACATTAAAAAACAGCATTCTGCCTGATTTACTCAGTGGGGAAGCTAATAAATAACTAAACAGAAAAATGGTTCGCCTTTTTCCTTCGTAGCTTCAGGGCTAAGATATTTTTCTGTTATCATAGTGTAGTTCTTGTTAGAGTAGATAGTGCAATCAAAGTAATATGTGGGGGCTACCCCACATATCAGACCATTGCTCTTCAGTAATCAGTTTTGATCAAGGTAGGGGAAACCCTTCATACCAATTGTCCATATCCCGTTTCCTCAAAAGGGAACTGGATTCCCTCATTCTCTACATTTAAAAATCGGCATTGGCCCCCTTTGGGTAAACAAGTAAATAACTAAATAAATACAAAAAAAAATTCACATTTTTTTGTTTTTTGTCCTTCGAGCCGGGATCGGGGTGTGGTATATGTTCTTGTGCTGCTCTTTGGCTGGTTTGTCCTTGGTCGATGGAGGGGCAGCTCTCTATACATGGATAATTAATATTGGTGATCCCTACCAGAATGCCCCTTTTCTCTTCTTTTTAGCTGGGTGGTTTTCACCCACATTCAAACGACTTTGTGTCACAGTTTGCTTTCGCGGGGAAGCAAATAAATACTAATAGAAAAAAGTTATTTTTTAATAGGAACATCAATACACAAAGAGAAACAACTTCGTAGGAGAATAGATTGAAACAAACACTAATAAGTATCCACTTATTTTAAATTTTTAACACATATAAAATAGCGCATTGCAATATCACAATCGGAGATTCATAATTTATATCTCTTTAAAAGATTACGTAGAAGCTCCACCTGGTGTGGGCATATGCTAAAATATGCAGAAGCAAGAGCAAACAGTAATTGTCTGTATTTTTGAGATGAAGTGTTTTCATTGATTGAGATTGTCGGAGTGACTTCCTCATCTTGGTTGTTATCGTCACAACGTTCCGACCGTTTTGACCTCCGGCCTTCATCAGGTATTTTGTATCGAACTGGGGAATCGTTTGTTAGGAGTCTCGAACCCAACACTTCATTCTTATTATGGGGGTACCGTGTTCGGACTGCAGCTAGACTCTGGGACATAGTTGCTGATTCTCTGTTTTGGATGTTACTTTTTACTGTCTTCGTTCAGGATTGAACTCAGCACCTTTTGGGTAACTGTAAACTTTGATACAACGTCTAGGAGCACTCGGCCATATGCCACTAGGACAATTCTTAGTTGTTTTTTGTTAATGTGAACCCTATGTTGTTATTCAAGGTTTTCTCTCTCTATAAGAGGTGTCCAAATTGCATTCAGCTCTATGCTTGGTCTGCTCAGTAGGTTGTTATGTCCGAGAATATGAGCTGTTTCTTTAAGTTTTCTCACTTTCCAGTGGGTCCCTCTGTTTATTATTTTTATTTCATCACATAGGGGGCGATGGTTCCCCCTCTCCATTCAGACATGGTTGGCTATACCCGATTCTTCCATCTCGCCTTTAGTTACCGCTTTTCGGTGTTCTTCCACCCTTACTTTAAGGGGGCGGCATGTTTCACTCTTGTAAACCTTTCTGCAACTGCATGGGATGGAGTATATGCAGTTTTGGTCATGTTCTCCTCCATGCGGGGCTTCACTTGGACCAGGTGTCGTCTGAGTGTTGACTCGCTCTTGAATACCGTCCTGATAGTGTAGGGGGCACATATTCTCTGAATCATTTCGGATATGCCTCGTATGTATGGTAGGCAGACCGTTGGCGGTTTTTGGGTTTCATTCTCAAAACCTATATCTACAAGTAATCGCTTCAAATAAGCACTAATCGCCAGAAACCACCAATGAAGGCAATCCAATGATGACAGCAAATGGCTTCTCTAAAAGGGAATGGCCCGACAATGCCCAACAGTGCAACCGTGTGATTTGATCTGATACAAGGCCGCCAATTCTCGATATTTTCTATGTCCGACAGCCAGCCTCATTAAAAACCGTAATTTAATTTCTTTTTTTTTTTTTTTTACCAAATCTGTCCTGGCTTTTAATCAGGTGACCATTTGCCAACGCCGACACACCGTTACTACTAGTACAAAATAATATAGTGCTAATTAACTTCAATTGACAATAGAAAAATAAATTAAATTACCTAATAGTTAATGAGATAAACGAAAGGTTTATGCTTTTTTATATCTTTTTTTCAAAGGAGTCACTATTTGTCAAGGTCACAAGGCCACTCGAGGGCAAGCGGCAAAGAGTGGACAATAGTCAATGGGACAATCAAAAGTAGTGTACATTTGGAAAAGTCGATTACCAAAGGGGAACTTAGCATCAAGAACCTCTTTATGTTGGACTTAAAGACGACTATATTGTTGTCACCTGGAAAGCAGGCAAACAAAATAGAGTTCCACAGGTGTGCAACTCCAAGAAAGAAGCTGTTTCATGGAATCTATGTTGGGGTTAAAGAGTGGGGGAAAATTATTGATAGTGCTTTAAACTAGACGAGTGCTCCTTGTGAATGTTTAGCAAGGTGGACCATAGATGCTTGCTCAGACGAGCACTTGCCATTAAAATAATGATAAAACAGAGACAGGCTCGCAACGTCTCTTCTGTGAGAAAGAGGTTGACGGGAAGAGAAAAGGACATCCCCTATGGGGGTACGAAATCTGTTCTGAACTCTGTTAAGGCAAGATAAGTCTTTCTAGGAGCCCCTGCTCAGATGGAGCAACAATACTCTATCCTTGGACGTACCTGGATCGATAGAAGGATCCCACTATTACTCCAGTGACCTTGTTCCATTTTTTATGAGGAGTAAATGTCAAGCCCAGAAACTGTTCAAAATATGGAGCCATGCGTTTGTGTAATTTAATTATCTATTATGATCTTAGAAATCGCGTGTCATTTTGTCATCGACCAACTAACAAGGCATAACGTTTTTATTATTATTATGACCGGAATATATTTACATATAATAATAAAGAATATAGGTTTTTCAGAACGCAGATATCAACTACTGTTGATATTAAATTATCAAGTCGCGTCCGGTATAAGGTTGTACAATACGCTTTAATATCGTATTTTAATTAATGTATATTTCGTATTTTGTATTTATTATAGAACACATTCTTAAATGAATATTTTATTGAGCTAAATATGTAATTTAAAAAGTAAACAAAAATAATGAATTTGGTGCAATCACCTAGAATCGAAAGCAAATGATTCGTACCCTAGCCATACTTAGTACCAGTTGAGCTACCGTCATATGGGTAAGATGCATACAAGTGCATCATAAAGTCTACTTACGCATGCTAACTGTATTTTCTTCACTATTTGCACGCCCATCATCTATTGTTACGGAAGGAACATTCATTTAAGAACGGGTTACGAAAAATTGCAAATATTTGACTCGCCTTGTGTCGCTGCTTGTTTTCGTGTTTCGGAAATTGTGCTCATTAAAAAAATTAGGACAGAGGAATACGCATAGTTACATTATTTCTTTCTATCTCTCTCTCTCTTTCTCTCCCTCTCTCACATACATGCACACACATATATATATAATTTGACAACACACACACACACACACATATATATATATATATATGTATATATATATATATATATATATATGCGCGTGTGTGTGTTGTAAAATTAGAATTTATAAAATTCTGTATGTTTTCTGTTTGTTTTATATATGTGTGTATCTTACGTACACCCACACAAAACTATAGCATTTCCTTTAACTGAATGAGAATGAACGGATATGTTATTATAAGAATACTTTTATTTTCATCGTAATCGGTTAAATTGTCGATTCTCGACTCACATCTACATCAGAAGGCTTAAGATGTTTAGCCGCAGTGACTTAGTCAAAAATCCGTCGTATTCTGCATTGATTGTAGAGTACTTTTTTTTTTACATAGGCATCACCACATTATCAAGGCCAAGAGGCCACTCAAGGATAAGGGTTAACGAGTGGACAGTAATAATTGGACATTATAGTAATCATTAGTAATGAAAATTTGGTAAAGTTGATAACTTATATGGAACGGCTCATCAAGAACTTATTTACGTTAGACGTGAAGACAGCCATATTGTAGTCAGCCGGAAAGCAGGAAAACGGAAGACAATTCCACGGGCGTGCAGTTCTAAGAAAAAAGCTTTGTTCACGGAATCTACGTTTAGGTTTAGGCACAGATAAAGAGTGGGGGGGAATTATTGATAGTGTTTACAGCTAGACGAGTGTTTCTTGTGAAAGTTTGGCGAGGGGGGACCATAGATTGAAGCTCATTCGAACACTTTCCATGAAAGTAACGATACATCAGAGACAAACTCGCAACATCTCTTCTGTGAGATAAAGGTTGCAAGGAAGAGAAAAGGACATCTCCTAAGAGGCTACGACGTCTATTTTGAACTCTATCAAGGCAGGACAAGTCCTTTCTAGCAGCTCCTGCCCAGATGTGGCAACAGTATTCCATCCTTGGACGTACCTGGCTCTTATATAGATAGAGAATAGCATCAGCAGTGAGATATCTACCGGATCGATAGAAATATCCCACCATTTTTCCAGCGGCCTTGGCAACAGATTTGATGTACGTGTTCCATCAGGAGGCCAAGAAGTTTGTCAAAACTTGAGGCCTCCTGAAGACGAGAGCCATTCATTTCAATTGATGTCATATGTGGATCAGAATGTTGATGATGTAAAGTGAGAAGCTTGGTTTTAGATGCATTAAAAGTAATCAGCCATTCTTTACCCCATTGTACTACGTGCTCAAGATAAGAGGAGAGAGAATTGGAGAGAACTTGGTCGTTTACTGTCTTAGATGTGCTACCATAAATGGGTTTGGCAGCCTTGATCGCAAAGGGTAGAATTAGCTGCGAAGTTCTTGACAAAGAGGTTAGCTTTGTCTGATGCTGACGGGATTACCTCAGGTCCATTGATGATAGTTGGGATGGAGCACACGCTTCTGTTCATGATTCTGTTTGCTATTTGCCAAAACTGGTGGGAACCAAGCCGCTGCTCAGCTACTTTGGACTTAACAGATTGAGCAGACAACTCTCTTGCATTCTTTATTACTTTCTTACAATGGTTGCTGGCAGTCCTGAAAGCGGCTTTAGTTTTCATACATCTATTACGTTGGAAACAGTGGAAAAAGTGATTTCTGTGCGCAATGGCAGCAGCACATTCTGGAGAGAACCATGGCTGGCTGTTAGGTTTTTGCTGAAACTTTTTCGAGGGTATGAAACGGTCAATACCTACAATTAACCATTCCGTCAGGTCTAATACTATAGAGGACACACCCTTTTTAAACATGGAATGCAGAGGTAGATCAGATATAAATGTACGGAAGCTATCCCAATCAGCCTTATTGTATCGATATACCGTACGATTGAGAGGTACGTCTGGGGATTTATTACATTTCATTTTTATCTTAATTGATACAACAGAGTGGTCGGAAGAGCCAAGAGGCGACAGAACAGAAACTGAACATAGTTCAGGGCAAGTTGTGAGAAAAAGTTCTAGTAGGCTCGCATACTGGCCATTATTGTCGGGCACACAGGTGGGTTCCTGAACAATCTGAGTGAGGTCATAGGCTTGTATTGCTTTTATAAAATTATTTTTATATAATAGTGTGAATAATATGCAAAAGTAAAATGTAACTGTTTATTTTCTAAACTAAAATATGCATTTCGAATGTCACCGTGTTTTATCGAATAACTTACTTTGTGTTTGATACATCGGTTCCTTTTTATGCAGCAGTACAACAAGGCGAATGCAGTTATATGAGACTGCATGAAGGTGATAACATTCCTCCAAATGGAGCGTTTAATCAGATTATTCGCATATTGATTGTTGCTACGTATCGGAGGCACTCCGATACCAAAGCAATTATAGAACGCACAAAAATACATAAATGCGTTTGTGTGAAATCAAATCAAAATGGAGAAGTTAATTTGGAGTCCATACGTATCAGTATGCTCATTTCTTTCTTTATGTCTTATTGTCAAAATTAATGCTGTTTTATTTCTGCTTTTAACTTTTAAATTAATATTAAACTTTTATATATTAATCTTTTTATTTTTCATCCTATAATATTATAAATTGATGGGTATTAGTTAAAACGTGTCTACCGTTCATTGAAACTTTTTATTAAAATTTCTTATGACAAAAGTATCACAGTAATTTTATTTGATTTCAACTTACTTCAAGTTCCGAGGTCGTAATATGCAAAATACTTGTCCAGATATCTTCTTTCGGGTCTACTTCTTATAAATAATCCGATTATCTTTTTATTCCCTTCATTTCTTTCAGCAATGAACTTTAATTTACTTCGTAGATGTCAAAACATAATAACTGTCTCCTCCACCTTTGATGTCAATACTTTATTTATCTAAACTTAATTACATTCTTTGTGTTTCGTACTCTTACTGTAATGAACTTACTGTTTCATCCACGTTTTTCTCTTCCTATATCAGTTATTCCTTTATCATCATCCGTGTGCAAGCTTCACAATTCTCGTTAAAACCGAGTCTAGACTAAGAAATGATATTTGATTAGCTGTAATTATAGTGCAATTTAGATACAACAACGCCCTCTGGACGAACATAGTTCTTCTTTGTGACCTTTGCTTTGTGATGAGGATAAGAAAGAGTTTACTTTTACATTACAATGATTTCATGTAAGTTCAATTTACTATAAGTTTATGGAAATAATATTGCAGAACTTCATTGATTTTATAGTAAATAAAAACACTTTGTATAATAAAAAAGTGTTCCCTATAGATACATCCATTCATCCTAGGCATATAGCGATATATTTGCTATTTCAAAGCGTGCCAGTACGTCTACCGAATCTGCAGATACTAAACTGCAAATCTCATTCGAGTTGCCTTTAACAATTTTCGAAACTTAGTGTACAGACATTTGAAATTGTCGTAGAGTTTAGAAAATTTATCATGTTTTAGTGATACATTTTATCACACGACTGACATATTTTATAATTTAAGATTAAAATGAACAGCTACAGCAGTAGTTTGAATACATCATACTAAAGCCGGGTTGCCACATTTTGTGAATTTAAAAATTGGAATCTGGACATGATTACACTTGAAATGAACGATATACAATAGTATGCCGGTTTAAACTTTACGAAATGCTACAGAAACGTATTGAATGTTCCAGACTGCTTTTGTCCCATTTTCTATGAATCGAACATACAGTTTTTAGTGGCATAAGAAAATTAATAATAAACAAGGGTCTGTGAGTGACGATGAAAAGATTTGAGAGCATGAAAAAAGTCAAAACAAAAGAAAAACAAGTCCTGGATGAAGACTTGTGTGTGTCTATAGAAACAATAAATGCACAGTGTGATGTCGGTGTTGGAACATTATATACAGTCCACCGCGGGGAACTGAAGATGCGAGTGGCTTTCGAGAAGTTGACCCAAAAGATGCTGAAAGTAGATCAAAAGTAAAGACGTTGCCATAACAACAGGTAGATTGCCAAACGTTTAAATTCAAATCCCTCAGTTCCTTATGCTCTTATATCATACGATGAAAGCTGGATCAGCTTATATGACTCAGAGACTCGGGACAGAAAACCAGGCCCCAGAAAGCCAGGGGAAAAAATACACCTAGAAACTGATAATGGTATCTGGTTTCTTTTTTGACAGCAGGAGCATAATTTACTGTGTTTCCAGGAACGGAAAATCAACAGGGAATACAATGCTAAACATTTAAGTTCAGGAAGAGATTGTGTCGGAAAATGCCAGCCACCTTCATATCGGGCCAGTGGCATTTCCTCCAGAACTATGCACTAGTCCACAAATCCATCCTTGTCACAGACTATTTAACCAAAATGAGGAATAAGATAGTTTCTCACCCCTTACGTAACCCAGCCCTTGCCCCCTAAGCTCAAGGTAACCTTTTGAGACTGTCAATTGAGACAAAAATGCCGTGATCGTGGTCATTCACACGCTCGGATAAGAGGACTTTCATTGTATTTTTCTGAAGATATTTGAACGTTACAACAAGTATTTTTTTTTTAGCCGGTGGGGCTAACTTCGACATAGAATAAAGTTTCATATGTGCACTATAAATAAATATGCTAATACTAAAACTTCTAGCGACTTATTGAAGACACGTATATGCACTTACGAGTTGACGTCCATATCTCTATAAGGACATTTTAAACAATTTTAGTCTCGTCATTACAAATGTCATAATAAAATAAATTAAAATAAAATGTTCCGAGGATGTTACATTTAATTCGCAAGTCGAACAAACGACATGCTTCTGAAGGTTTTACCTACTTGGAAATAAACGACGGAAGTAATCCAAGACAGATGGTGATAGTTTGCTTATTCAGATACTTTACATCATTTTCATACAACTGTAATTTTCCTATATCGTTCTTAACTTATATTAGATAATCTAATTATTTTAAACTGAAGCAACATGTGTATCTTGCGGTGGCTTCATAAACAGCTGATGTAAGTTATATCACTAGGCAGTATCGTTTGATCCGTAATCGCCAGCTTAATTACATTACTTATCCCATATTTTAAGGTTTTGATTTTATATGGGACTTTGTTTGCTGTAATGTTTGAGTTATTTTTAAATAATCCTCATGCATCATAATTATAACATTTCATAGTATTTATTTTTATTCAGTATTTTGTTTTGATCTCCAGAAAATAAAACGAGTTTTCATGTGTGTGACGTGTTTCATGAAGTAGTAAGGCTTCCTTTTACGGATAAACCCTTTATCAGAAATGACAAAACAACCATCTAAATTCGACGGATTCAAAGATGGTCTCGTTGATACTATACCATTCTCCGCACATTATTGTGTTCCCGCATTATTATTATTATTATTATTATTATTATTATTATTATTATTATTATTATTATTATTATCACCATCATAATTATTATTAAAAATAGAAATAATAATAATAATAATAATAATTATAATAATTATAATAATTATAATAATAATTGATATTCATTTAAAATTATGCATGCAATAATATCGTCTCTCAATTCGACTATCTATCTGCGTGCTCGATTCTTTGAAAACATTCTAACTTAATTTGAAACATGTTTTTCACATGTAAACGATAGATATTTGAGACATTTTGATGGTACAGGTTCTTCGATTAAATACTATTGATGTTTAGGCAATTACGGTTAATACTTGTCTCGAAATATGTAGAAAGTTTCAGCTATATAGGAAAGCGACGACGGCATTTTGGTGCTCCTTTCGCTTGATTAGTTTAGCAGAATGCTTTCTGAATGGAACGTTTATAGCATCCCAATCAGGCGAGAAATTCGATCGGGGCTGGAATTAGCCGTCGGTAATTGATAATTTTCGATATTATGAAGAGAGTGTAACAATTTTGTCTTGAAGGCAAAACGTGTGAAAGAGTGAAATGAAGCAGAAATTATTCCTGTGAGATTTTTAAAGCCTAGACACATTGACGTAGAGAATCAACTGCTTAACCTTATATATATATATATATATATATATATATATATATATATATATATATATGTGTGTGTGTGTGTGTGTGTGTGTGTGTGTGTGTATACAGGATTGCGCAAAATAATCTACTACTTTTTAAATATTGCTAAGTTTACAGTTTTTCATCCTGTTAAATTACATTCTTTTTTTTGTAGAATGATGCCTACATATAACTATAACAGTGAACACTGTTCATTTGCTGTTGAATATTTTTAAACCAATGGTGAATCTCTAACTACCACTTTAAGAAAAGCCAGAAACTATTTTCAACTGAGAAGACGCAACCCTGTTTCCGATCGAAAAGTTGTGCTGCTTTGAGTCAAAAGCATTACAACTTCCAATTCAGCAATCACGCGAACACATTCTGGAAGATCACGAATAGTTCGGCTACCAGAGAACGTCTAGGTTATTAAAGAGCCCATTTTATGATGGCCAAGCCGTTCAGTCCATAGCCATTTTGCTGCATTGAGTCTTTCTGTTTGCATGTAAGACGAATTTTACAAAAAAGTCATTAAAGATCGCATCCATATAAACTGATTGTTGCACAAGAATTGCTTGAACGCAGACTACGAAACTCGTGTTGCCTGCTGAAAAACGGTATTTAAAATGTTCCTGTAGATGCGATTCTGATTACCATTGAGGAATCCCACTTAAATTTATATGGTTTTGTAAACAAGCAAGATTTTCGCTACTTGTCAGGAATAAACAGAGACCTTCATGAAAGGTTACTTCATAGTGAGCAAGTAACAGTGCAATTGCAACCTTTGGAGTTTGGGGTCCTTATTTTTCAAGGAAGAAAAAAAACTCATTCCGGTACCTCAGCTGGTTATGTGTAGCTGCTGCCAAACTTTTTGATGCCAAAATGTAAGAATGTTTGAAAAAAATGCAAAGGTACGGTTTCAATAAAATGGAGCAACTGTCCATACGGCAAAAAAGCAATGGATGTTTTCAAGGACTTTTTCCAGTGCATTTGATTTCTTTACATCGTGATGGCCAGCGCGTAAGACTGACCTTTCATATTGTGATTATTTTTGTGGTGTTCTTTTAAGAGTGAGGTTTTCAAGTACCAACATACAACCATTAATGGACTGATAGTTGTAAAACAATAAATGGCATTCCAGGTGAAATGACTCAGTAGGCGATAGATAACTTTAGGATATGCGTACAGCAGTGTATAGCAGTTCAAGGGGGCCGTCTTTAAGACGTTATTTAAAAAAATTGTTTACACCAAATGGCAATCATATAGTATCGTTAAGTATGTAATAATTTTTATAAATGTTTTCTTTGTGTGTTTTTTTTTCGAAAAGTGAAATGTGGTAGGTATGTTTGCTTCTACCCTCTCCCTCTCTAATTCTCTCCCTCTCTCTCTCTTTCTATATATATATATATATATGTGTGTGTGTGTGTGGGTGTGTGTGTGTATACGTGCTGACCGTTCATATATCAGCCTCATTACCTTATTTACTTTTTGTTTAATATCTCTGCTTTTATATGTTTGCGCTTAAGTTGTGAAAATAATCTAATCCCTTCGTTTTCTGCTTACAAGAATGGTGAATGAAATTGATTCAGATGTCATTATTTCATGATCAATATATATTTTATTAGAAACAAACGAGAGTTGTTCATTATCGTTTTATCCTTTGAGTAAGTCTTGAGATCTTGATCTGTGGCTACAAATCAATTTCTATACCAAATGCAGCGTGACAGAAACTTTGAATCGGGGATACAATGAGTAGTTACTGTATTTTATTTTATAAATAATTACTCATTTTAGCACTGCTAGAACTTTCGAATGAGATTTTTTCAAATAACTTTTTAGACATCCCATACTCACACCGACACACACACACACACACACACACACACACACACACACACACACACACACACACACATATATATATATATATATATATATTGTTTTACATGGGACTCATCGCTTATCAAGGCCCGAAGGCCACTCAGGGGTAAGGGTTATTGCGTGTACAGTAATCAATGAGATAGTATTGTAGTAATCATTAGTATTGGGGGTTTTAATAGAGTGTCTTACTTAAGGGGGCGGTTTGTCAGGAGTTTGTTTATGTTGGACTTGAAGACGTCCAAGTTGTAGTTAGGTGGGAAACAGGCAAGCGGCAGAGAGTGCCACTGGCGTGCAGTTCTAAGAAAGAAGCTTATATATATATATATATACGCCTTCGGTCAGTCTCGAAAGACAAAGGATACCCCCTATAGAGGCAGCTGTGCAATCTATAACTACATTTCGCTTGAATCGACACTGTTTTGGTCCAGTGGCAAGAAGTCCAGAACGATTTGCAAAAATGCCGTGATAAACGTAGACCACATACGGCACCTAGAAGTCACACATTGCCACCCATTTACTACTGACCAGGTTCACCGTTTCTTACTTCGGTGATTTAGTGGGAACCGGTGTGTCAACGTGATTCTTCCGTCTTCCAATTACACAATTGCTTTTGATTTTACTTGTGCGAATGGAAATTTAACTAAGATCCCTGTATTCCTGTATTCTGCATCTTTGCATTTTACCGTATTTGGATATTTCACCATTCCTCAGACTATCCATTCATGTGAAAACTCTTTTTTATTCACCCTATTCTCTCTGCTTTACTTTTTGTTATTATGTAAGATAACTGACTTACTTTTAGTTGCATTAAATACTTTTACAATCAAAACCCGATCCTGCATTTAGCAAAATCCTACACTCCCATGAGAAGGAAAGTATTTTTTGAAACTCCGCGGTTTAAGGAATGTGAACTTGTTTACTGTTTCATTTTTAAAAATTAAATGTTTTTAACTCGTTTTCAAAGAGTTTTTTTAACATATTTTATTAACTACTTGTTCTGGACAGTTTTCATTAGGAGGGAAAACAATTGCGACCTTTTTACTCACTGCTTCTCTTTGCACCCGTTCATTTTCCTTACAATCCCCCTCAAACTGCGGACACCATTGGTGTGTTCTTTTCGCCATGCGGTTGGATGACTTACGGTTTATTTTATCGAGTACGGTTCTTTGTTAATTAATGCAATGATTTGTACAGTTTTATTTTTCAGCGCCTTTTCTGTGTACGAGTTTTGTCCCGACAGCTTACTCACCATAGACGAATTTTGAAGTAACGAGGATGGATCCATTCCTTTGAATACTCGATGTTATATGTGGATTCTTCTAAGAAGTTTATAAAATATCCTTTTTATATTTTACAAGCGTCCTAAAGTTATATTAACCTTATGTATGTAGGTGACGTATAGCACGTCAATGGAAATTTGATCACTTCCTTTTCAACCTGTTATATTAGAAATGTATAGGTGCTACTTAAAACATGTTTTCAGTAACTTGACACTGATAATAAAAATGTCCAACTCCAAAAATATAATGTTTTTATAAATCAATTGCATTAAAGTTCCCAGGTACTATTATCACTAAGATCACTGGTACTAATATCTTTTTCCAAGGCTAATCTCAATAAATAACCTGACCATTTTATTGCCTTCATTTCGTTCGGCAATAAAATTTAATTTCTTTAGAGGTGTTAAAACGTAAAAACTGTCTCCTCTACTTTTAATGTCAACAATTTATTTTTCCAACCTTATTAGAGACTACCGCCTGAAAGCATGACTAAAAGCGCCATCCTCATGGTAGGTTAATACACGGCATTTTGATCAAAGCGAAATAGTTCCCTATAATACTTTCTTTACTCATCAAATTTTAATGTGGGAGTCCATATTAAAAGCGCTATAGTCCGAAAATGTACAGTTTTTTTAGTCTTTTGAGTGTATTTTTTCAGATTAATGCGATAATTGTACACATCTTTCGTGTCTTCCCTGCAACGTGTCCCTCGATGTAACCGCCGACCTTCCTCGGGTTTAAAACTTTTTTATGTCTTGGAAGAAACAGGGTAATAGCTTTGCACCCTAATGTGTCGAAGTTTTTAATCTAGTTGAAAGTAATTTACACGAAATATAAATACAACTTATTGTCAAGATACCTAAAGTGTATTATTTCTATATCATTATAATTACATATTTAATTAAATCTATGTCCTTTTGAACATGTTATTAGAAATATATTTTTGTGTTAAAAGGTGGGTGCAATATGGAAAAATAAAAACAAATTAAAAACCTATAAATACACCAAGCCCCTAAGAAAAAAAAAGAAAACTATGACAAGAACAATATCTACTGTCGACCAGCGCATGCACCGATAGAAAGCGCTTGAGATAAATATGGCTGAACACCACCTTTTTGGGCGCACATATATAAAGCATGCAAGCTGAAATAAAATGAATATGACAGATATCCAGAGAAATCGGAAAAATAAAACTTTGTCCTGTTCAAACGGACTTGCTTGAATATATATAAATATTTTCTACTTGGTGTTCTCTAGGTAATTAGGAGATAGTTAATGGAGGGTCGCGCCAAGTATCGTTCCGTTATTCCCTCCTCCGTCAGGCAAGAATATTAGAATGGGGTATATATATTCAATCTATTTGACTTGAAACGATAATTATAGGCTTGGGTTAATTTGTATATAGGCGAATATGATCGGATCTTGTGGAAGTAAGAAAGAAAGAAGAAACACATCATTGTATGTACACATATAAAGCTTTCCCTCTGTTTTTTTTTCACAATGTATAAAAACGAAAACATAAAAACAGGAGAAAGAAAACAATTCCAGCCAGCTGACCATAGTACAATTTGGAGGTAAGTTCATCTCCTCCACTCCCTTCCTTCTTTTTCTTATTTCAAATCTGTTTTTTTTTCACATATGTATCGGCACTTAGATGCCCGAATAGGTTTGTCTCACACAATACAAAATATGTTTATAGATCAGTTCAACGGAAGTAACCCTATATAATTTTTCTCTCCCCTTATTTATTTTATGTATATAATTATTTGTAGTTTCCCCGATTTTTTGCCCGCTATCCTCTTGGATATATATATATATATATATATATATATATATATATATATATATATATATATATATATATATATATATATATATAACTACTTCATTTATTCAGATAAATTTAATATACGAAAGTATAGATTTATGCGTAAACTTTAAGTATTTACTTCAAAAGTGCTCAATACGTAGGTAGAGCTAGTTAGTGATTTATAAAATATATATGGCGATTAAGCTACACTGAATATTCTGCGTTTCATCCAACTATAGGATTCGTCAGGCTTATGCGCGAATTCTGTGGTTGCTACTTGTTTTTATATGTTGAGGATTTCTAGTTGGCCAATCAGCTTTCTAGTATCCACCGCGCCCCTTCCTATCCGCCAATGGGCATGCATTTTGTCAAACAAAGGATCTGTTTTAGAACTAGGTTAGTGGTTTTAGGTAGACGTTCTCCTTTTTTATATATGTGCATTTATGTGTGTACACATACGTATATTTATATGTATAAAAAAAGGAGAACGTCTACCTAAAACCAAAAGCTGATTGGCCAACTAGAAATCCTCAACATATAAAAACAAGTAGCAACCACAGAATTCGCGCATAAGCCTGACGAATCCTATAGTTGGATGAAACGCGCAATATTCAGTGTAGCTTAATCACCATATATATTTTGTAAATTACTATATATATATATATATATATATATATATATATATATATATATATATATATTATGAGTGCAGTGCCGGAATAACGTGTTTTTATTTTTTGCGACAGCAGGCGGGGATAATAGTTTATATCATTAACAAAAGTTCCAACTCACCTTCGTAGAGGACCCTGTTTTTAATTCTTTTAACTTTAATTTGAGATTAACGTTTTTTTTTCTTTTTTCTTCTTTTTTTAACGTTGATATTCTATCACTAATTCCTAACAAATTCCTAATGAACCGCCCCCTTAAGTAAACACTTCAGCAAATCTCCTCACTAACTTAATGTACTTGCAATAACCCTTATCCCTGAGTGGCTTCCGGGCCTTGATAAGTGGTGATCACTGTGTAAAAAAAAAGAAAAATAATCAACGGAGTCACACTGTTAGGTGTGTCAGAAACTTTGTGCACCCTGTCTTTCCAAGCTTATAACTGTCGACACCCTGTCTTTCCAAGCGTATAACTACTCGAAAAATGTAATTCAAACCCTATTTTTTTCAATTTAGGGATCTACACTAATGTGCCATTAAAAAACAAACAAAAATACAAACAACGTTTTGAAGAAAAAACGGTGTTAACCTTCGGATTTACAGGTAAATTTCCAAAACACCGTTCTTTTTTTGTTTTAAATTAAAATACATTATTTATTGATCTTTAATTTTCAATTTGTGACATATAAAACTTTAGCACATAAATTAATTATTTACTTTTTAATAGATATTTCAAAATAGGGGGAAAGAATTAAAAAAAAAAACGTTTGTCTAAAATATTATATTCGGTTTATTAGAAAGAGCCTAAATTTCAAATTGATCCTGGAAACATCGTAAACATAGAATTAAATGAACAATTTTGATAGATTTTTTAAAGTGTAAAAATTGAAAAATAGTGAACTCGTAAAATTCAATTAATTTCAGTACTGTTTTCTAAAAAATAAAACAAATATATTTCTATTACCTTTTATACAACTTTAATAGTTTATTTTGGAAGCATAATCCATAAAGAAAATAAACAATCTACTTTTTAAAGAGAAATTACGAGTTTTTTTTAAATATTTTATTCGCAGTTTCTGTGTTAGGGGTGCCAAAAATTCATACACAATTCTGATACACCTACTGCACTCTAGTCTATTGTTATATATATATATATATATATATATATATATATATATATATATATTGTCATCTTTGGAAATGTTCTCGCAGTTGCCTCCCAAAGTTTTCCAATTATTGCTTGTTGAATTTCGGCGCCAATATTGTTATGTTTTTTATTTTTCCTCCCATCTTATTTGTCCATTAGGATCGCAAGATTTTTCTTTCCAAATCGGGTGATTCTTTTCGCTTACTTTTATGTGATCATCAGCATCATCATTTTATATGGCGGTCATCATTTTATGTGATCATCATCATAATTACCATCATCATCATCATCATCATCATCATCATCATCATCATCATCATCATCTAATTAAGTTCATCTGTTTTTGTTTTGTTTTGTTTTTTATATGTACATATATACTATTACCGTTACACCCTCCCACATTTCGGAAAAGAAAAATGTTTCATTTTTCTTTTAAATCTAGTCCCTGGAGTGTACATAACTTTTCACATATCTGGGCGTTTGGTTTTCATTGGACCTGCCGGGAAGTATCCGATTCTTCTGAGTTGATTTATTGGCATCTGAATAGGGTGTCCGCTACACAGTTTTCCCTCCCTCTCACGTAATTTATCTCTAAATTGTATTCTTGTAAGATGAGTTACCAGTTTTGCAATCGTCTGTTTTTGTCCATCATTCTGTTCAGAAAAAACTATAGGGTTATGATCGACGTATACCTGGGTAGGAGTTTTCCTGCAGTAATATATATCTAAAAAGTGGTTGCTGCCAGCACAAGCGCCAATGTTTCCTTTTCTATTGTTGAATCGACCCTCCGCTGATTGTTTAAATTCTTGGAGAAATAACTGACAGGTGTCAATTGCAAATTGTGGTCAGTTTGCGAGAGCACTGCTCCGATTCCAATTTCACTAGCATCTGTGTGGAGGCTGAACGGTTTCTCAAAATCTGGTGCCAACTGTACGGGTTTGTTACTCAACGTGTGTTTTATGGCACTGAACGATTTTTGACATTTTGGTGTCCATCGAAATCTCTTTTTGTAAGAGGTTTTTCAAGGGAGTTGCTACCTCAGAGAAATTTCGGCAGAATCTTCGATAATATGCCGACATTCCCAGAGACCTTCGGACTCCTTTTACATTTCCTGGTTTCGGATGTTCCCTTATACTTTGATTTTGAGCTCACTTGAGCTAACGTGTACATATCGTACTATATGGGTCAAGTACTGAACCTCTGCTCTTCCGAATTTTGTCTTCTCCAGGTTAATTGTTTAGTTGGAACCATCCAACCGCTTGAAGACTTCCTCTATACTCTTCAGGTGGGCTTCCCATGTTTCATTTTAGATAACGAGGTCTTCTATATACACACCAACATTTTGAATTCCCGCTAAGCATCTATTCATTAGGCGCATAACGGTAGCTTGGGGATTTCTCATTCCAAACGGCATGACATTGTAGTGGTATGTTCGGTCTGGCACCACAAATGCAGATGCAGCTTCGCTTGATCTGTCAAAGGCACTGACCAGTATCCCTTCAGGAGGTCAACTTGGTAATACATTTTGCCTTCCCGATCTGATTTATGCTATCTTCCATTCGTGGGATTGGATAGGAATCTTCTTCGGTGACATCATTTAGTTTCCTATGATCCGTACAAAATCGAACGGATCCGTATGGTTTGTCCACCAATGCGCAAGGTGGTGCCCATGCACTTTTACTAGGTTCAATTATCCCATTTTCCAACATGCATTCGATTTCCTTGCGTATTAACTCCCTCTTCCTGGGGTTCACTCGATATGGGTGCTGTTTAATGGGTTGATTCCTGGTCAATTCCATATCATGATAGCTAGCATTCGTTCTCCTAGGAACATCCGAAAATACTCCTGGAAATTTCTCTATAATCTCGGCTATGTCACCTATTTTTTTTTGTTTTTTTTTGATAAGTGGCACAGTTTTTCTTCTAAGTACTCCAGTATTTTGGAGTTACATAGTTTTAATGGGGTGTCTGTAACGTGCATCCAGGAGATAAGCGCCCGCGTGTTTGCGTGTTGTGTGGGTACGTGGGAGAGACGGATGAGGGGGGAAAGACTTACCTCGAGACCAGCTCAGCGTTACCGACCAAAAATAGAAAAGAGGGACCAAGATGGCGACCGCCGTCTTTTGTAAAGTATGATGTCTCGCAAAGTCACACGAATTCTCGGAATATGCAAATTTAGCCGGCCTAGAACGACGATAAAAGCGGGTGAGGGGAAAGACGTGGGGGAGTGACGATTGAGTTGGCTGGGGAATCGTGTGGCTGTTGCTTCTTGTGCCGTGTTGAGGATATCTTACCGTGTTAAAGAGAGAGTCGGGCGCCATCTTTAATTTTTCCTTACATTTTTTTTTCTTACAAGCTATCTCGGCCATTTGGCCTCTAGGACTATGACCGAGTCGAAATTTGACTTAAAGCTCATACCCGAGTTTGACGGGTCCACGTCCATCGTCGACTGGGTTGAAAGGGTCGAGCTGACGTGCGACCTTTGTGAGGTGAAAAGGGTACACACTGTAATTCCCCTGAGATTGGCTGGGGGTGCCTTGAGTGTATATCAGCAACTCAGTGCTGCCGAAAAGAGAGATGTCACCGCAATTAAAGCTGCGCTGTACAAGGCATTTGCCATGGATCCTTGTACGGCCTATGAAAAATTTGCTTCCCGAAAACTTCTACCGGAGGAAAGCGTGGACGTTTTCTTCGCTGAGTTAAAGAAACTCGCAGTTCTGTTCGGTGGAGGGGTGTCGGAGCGGACGTTTGCGTACGCGTTTGTGGCGGGCCTTCCCACTCGGGTGAAGCAGCTACTGAGAGCCTCAACCAGCGTTTCAACAACGACCATGGAACACTTGATGGAACGTGCTCGAGCCATCATCAAAGATGAGGAGGACCTGGGGGAACCAGTCGTGATGGCGACACAGACAGGCCAGATTGGCGCTCGGGAGATTCCGAATCAGAACCCTGCAAGCAATGGGAAATGTTTTCGCTGCGGCCGACGCGGACATTTTGCAAGGAATTGCACCAACAGGGGGCGTGTGCGCTGTTTTAAGTGTGGCGGTTTGGGGCATCTAGCCCAAAACTGTGCGGGAAACGTATCAGGGGAGAGGACGTCAGCGCCGCCCTGCTCCCCGAGCAAAATTTGAACAAGGCGCAACCAGTAATAACCGTCTACGTAAACAGGATACCCTGCTCAGCACTTCTCGACTCAGGCTGTTCGCATACTATAGTGAGCGCCAGGCTGTGTCCAAGTTGGACTAAGAGGAAGATCAAAGTCACCACGATAGAAGGCGAGACCCAGACATGCTGTGGAGCTGGAACTGTCAAGATCTACACGGACACCGGTGCAGCCACTAAGATCAATGTGCTCGGGACCCAAGGAAATCTCCTGGGGTTTGACCTGTTGCTCGGATACGATGCCATCAAGGCGCTGGGGGGAGTCGCAATTTATCGGGATGGAAATGTGCGATTCTTAGAGGCCCCAGTGTGTGCAGCGCTCCATATCGATCGGCCGGATTTTACAGTGGACTACGACTCGCGCAAGAGGGCCTGGATTGCATCTTGGAAGTGGACCGAGGGAATGGCACCGACTAAACTAAAGAATGGGGTTGCAGAGTACCCTATACCCAGTGAGGCCCGAGCAGAATACGAAAGGGAACTAAAGGCGTGGATCCAAGATGGCTGGTTAATCCCCTACCCTGAGGACAAGCTTGGGCCTCCGAAGGGGCTAATACCCTTGATGGCAGTAGTCCAGCATAACAAGTCGAAAGTACGGCCCGTGCTGGACTATAGGGAGCTTAACAAGCATATTGAAGCCTACACTGCCGATGCTGACGTATGCGCCAGTAAGTTGAGGGAATGGCGTCAGAAAGGCACTAATGTCTCAATATTGGATTTACGAAAAGCCTATTTACAGGTGCGAGTTGATGAGACGTTGTAGCCGTTCCAGACAGTTTGGTTCCAGGGGAAGAGGTACTGCCTTACACGCCTTGGCTTCGGCCTAAATGTGGCACCACAGATCATGAAGACTATTGTCAACACAGTATTGTCCCAAGAAAATCCCATGAGGGACTCAACGTCAGCTTACATTGATGACGTATACGTCAATGCAGATGTACAGTCTGCGTCGTGTGTCAAAGAAAAGTTGGCTCAGTTTGGTCTGGAATGCAAGAATCCCGAACGTTTAAGGGAAGGAGCACGTGTATTGGGATTGGATGTTTATGAAGAGGATGGCACCCTACAATGGAGGCGTGGCAGTGAAATTCCAAGCATCCCCAACCTCGTTACAAGGCGGACCGTTTTTTCTTGGTGTGGAAAACTTGTTGGTCACTTACCGGTCTGTGGCTGGCTCCGCGCAGCTGTTGGTGTGATTAAACGCAGAGCAAATTTAACAACCACGGGTTGGGATGACATATCCGATGATGTCCTACTAACTCTGATGATTAAAGAGACACTGGAGAGAGTGAACAAGAAGGACCCTGCCTGTGGGCGGTGGTGTGTTAACGGAGACAACGTAGGTGTGTGGGTTGATGCCAGTTCTTTGGCGTTCGGAGTATCGTTGGAGCAAGGAGGAAACGTGTTCGAGGATGCGTGTTGGCTGCGGCCCGTAACAGATTCTCAGCATATCAACCTGGCAGAGCTGGACGCTGTTGTAAAGGGGGTAAATCTGGCCCTGCAGTGGCAGTCTAAGAAGTTGACCTTGTACACAGATTCTCTCTGTGTCTACCACTGGGTGTCTGACACACTTTCAGGACGGACACGAATCCGTACCAAGGCAGCAAGCGAAATGTTAATACGGAGAAGGCTAGACACGCTAAAAAACCTGGTATCTGAGTATGGGCTATCACTGAGCGTCACTCTGGTGCCATCACATTGTAATCGTGCTGACCAACTGACCCGTGTACCTCACAAATGGTATGAAGCCGCGAAGATGGGAATGGAGATTACTGCTCGATCTTGTGCAGTTGCAATCGACCCATGTCAAATACAAAAAAATTCATGCACAGAGCGGACATCCGGGTATCAAGAGGACCCTTTATTTTGTGAGGCGTGCATACCCAGCAGTGACCAAGATGGATGTCAGACAGATCGTCAGAAATTGTGAGGCTTGCCAGTCTATTGATCCTGCACCAGAGCGATGGCAGAAGGGTCACTTGGAAGTTGAGAGTGTGTGGCAGGTGCTGGCCATGGATATTACCCATTACAGTGGCAAGCCCTTTCTAACTCTCATTGATTGCGGGCCTACGAGATTTGCGGTGTGGCGGCAGATGACCAGACAGGATTCAGCAAATGTTGTTCGCCACCTATCATCCATTTTTTTTGAGCGAGGTGCGCCGGAAGAGCTCCTGACTGACAATGATGCAGCGTTTTGTAGCCAGCAAGTCCGGCAGTTGTTAGATGAGTGGGGCGTCCGTCTACGGTTGCGATGTGCGCATGTGCCATCAGGAAATGACATTGCTGAAAGAAGCCATCGCAGCATCAAGAGAATTGCTGCCAGGAAGCGATGTACTATTGCGGAAGCAACATATTGGTACAACATTACGCCAAAGGACGGGACGTCGCCTTCAACTTCACCTGCGAATGCTATTTACACGTACCGAGTCGGAGTGAAGGGAATCAACACTACGCAGCCAACCGACAAGGGAACATATAACAGATATGAAGTGGGAGATCCAGTGTGGGTGCGGCCTCCAGGAAATCGGTGCACCGACAAGTTTAAGCGAGGACACATATCTGGAGTGATTAGCCAGCAGTCTGTTTTGGTCGATGGAACCCCACGACATGTGCGAGATCTTCGCCCAGCTACCGAGGTGCGTCATACAACTACAGAAGAAAGCAGTGAAGCGTCTAGCGATGAGCTGCCGATGCACGGATTCAGTGAGCCCCTTCCAGAGACTGATAGCGATACTTCATCTGATGAGGCGGAACCAGATCCAGAGCCCGAATCTGAAACAGTGAATGTACCTCTTCGCAGAAGCACACGCACTAAAAGCCCCCCCCAGTGCTCTCTATGTGATCATCAGATCAGGGGGGAGTGTAACGTGCATCCAGGAGATAAGCGCCCGCGTGTTTGCGTGTTGTGTGGGTACGTGGGAGAGACGGATGAGGGGAAAAAGACTTACCTCGAGACCAGCTCAGCGTTACCGACCAAAAATAGAAAAGAGGGACCAAGATGGCGACCGCCGTCTTTTGTAAAGTATGATGTCTCGCAAAGTCACACGAATTCTCGGAATATGCAAATTTAGCCGGCCTAGAACGACGATAAAAGCGGGTGAGGGGAAAGACGTGGGGGAGTGACGATTGAGTTGGCTGGGGAATCGTGTGGCTGTTACTTCTTGTGCCGTGTTGAGGATATCTTACCGTGTTAAAGAGAGAGTCGGGCGCCATCTTTAATTTTTCCTTACATTTTTTTTCTTACAGTGTCCTTGATAAATACACTACCATCCATCAGTGTGTCTTCATTTGCGACCGTTTTCACTTGCCACTTGCCCCACGGGTAGTTCAGGTTCTTTAGTCCGTTCTACATATGTTTTATTCGGTTTATGTGGCATAATTTTACCTTATCCCGCTGGTTAGGGATATTCATTTTATAGTTCAAGTCATCGCTCTTTTCTCCTATTGCATAAGGGCCCTGGAACCTGGTGTCGAATGGGGACTTTTTTGTCGGTAGGATAATCATCCCCTCTTCACCTACGCTGAATTGTCTGCCCTTATACCTCTTATTAAAGATGCGTTGCATCTTTTCCTGAGACTTGCTCAAATAGGTGTCTGCTATCTTCCTAGCGTCCTCTAAGTTTCTGCGTAAGTTCTCTACATAACTCGATACCAGCTGGGGTAATTTTTCTAGGTTATCCATTGTTCCTTCGCCATCTTGAGTGGATTTCGCATTTCTCATCCATAAACCAGCTCGAACGGGCTGTATCCTAGTGATTCTTGAACCGAATCTCTAGCAGCAAAGAGTAAAAAAGGTAATTCTTTATCCCAATCATCTTTCCTCTCTGTGCAGTGCGCTGTAAGCATGCTTTTTAGGGTTGCATGGAACCGTTCTAATGCGCCCATGCGACTGGGGGTGATATGGGCTTGATGTGATATGCTTTATTCCTAGCTGTCCAGTTACTCTTTTGAATAAGTTTGACATGAAATTCGTTCCCCTGTCAGTTTTGATAGTTTCGGGGATTCCCATTTTTGATAAATAGTTTAGCAATTATTTTCTTTGTGGATATCGTCCGCAACGTCATAGCTTCGGGGTATCTAGAGCTGGCGCACATTACAGCCAGTAGATACTGGTGTCCTGCCTTCGTCTTTGGTAGAGGGCCTACGCAGTCAACTATCACACTCTCGAAGGGTTTCCCCGAGATTGTTATTGGTTTAAGCGGTGCTAGAGGTATGTCTGGTTTAGGCTTTCCCGCCGGCTGTCATGTTTCGCATCAGTTACAGAAACTCTTTGTGCTAGCCCTTATGCCTGACCTGTAGAAGTGTCTCAACAGCTTCTCATACGCTTATGGATAAGTTTCCTGCCAGTGGAAGTTCATGAGTCAATTTAAGCATTTCTTCACGATACCCCCTTGGCATGACTATTTGGTGATAATGTTCCTCTCTTTCCCCCTTTCCGCTTCCCAGCATGATAGCACCTTTTCAATATTCCACTTTCGATGTAGTATTGTTTAGCGTGCTTCTCATCGGTTGGTTTATCCACTTGTTCATATATCTTCCTTAAGCTGTCATCGCTCCTTCGAACTCTCCCCAGCTCCTCACGAGGTTTGTTTAATAGAGGAATATTTTCTTCATCTGTATTTTTCCTTTTAATTCGCAGGTTTATATGTGTGTGCTCTCTGGTCTGTATTTTCCTCATTATCTTTCTCATCTATCTGGGCTAATTCGATTTTGGCTTCGCTTTCCAGTAGAATCTCTATTTCCTTCATAGGGAGTGTCTTCACCATCCCGACTTTTATTTTCTTCCTGGCTTTCCCTGCTATAAGTTTCACTTCTTTCAGGGGTACTCGCATGGTTCTTCCTCCTATGCCTCGGATTGCAATGAAGTATCTTGTCTGACCGCCTGTTACCTTTTTCATCTAAAATCAGGGATTGCGCAACGTTTTTGTCCCTTAAAATAGTCACGGGGATGCTTTTCCGTCTCCAGCCACAACTTTCCCTTTTCTTGTGAAGGTTTGGTAGGCCTCGACCTCCTGAGCTTAGGATATTATCCCTGTGGTTTGGCTTCTCCCATCCTTTTTATTTCGGGTCCCCGCCCTAACCTGCAATTTATGGCTATGTGACCAGGTTTCCCACATTTATAACATGTAGTTTGGTTAAACTTCTTCGTTGGCATTGTTCGACTGTTTATCACGCCGTCCTTCTGTACAGTTCGCTCTGTTGGACCGTTTATCCGATCTCTCGTAATAACTTTACTTTTGCCTCTTTTACGGCTTATTATATACTCATCAGCCAGGACTGCCAGTTCGCTCCCAGTATTACTTTTCCTTTCATTTAGGTAAATCCTCATTTCTTCTAGTAACCAATTGAGTATTTCCTCGATAAGTATTAGTTGCTTTATTTTCTCAGCGCCATCTTCCACTCTCCTGGCACTGTACCATTTATTCATCAGTCTCTCCTTTTCTTTGACGAATTCTTTGAATGACTGATTTTCATATTCCCTTTGGGCACTGAACTTCTGCCTGTATGCTTCGGTCACAAGTTCGAAGATTTGTAATATTTTTTTACGGTTTCGTAGTGTGAGCTTTCCACTGCTGAGAGTGTGGTAAAAGGTTTCTGTGCTTTTCCGACGAGCACTGTCTGTAAAAGTTTAGCGCATTTATCATTTGGTCATTTTATGTTCGTCGCTGCATTTTTAAAATGCGGAAAATATTCATCCACCTTCGCCTCCATGAACTTTGGTACCATTCTTATTTGTTTGGTTAAGTCGAATGCACTACGGTCTGGTTCCCGCATCGTCTCTGACAGTCTGAGTTCCCGCAGTCGTATACCCTGCTCTAGCTTAGCTTTCTCGAGCTCCAGCCCCGTTTGTAGTTTGTATTTTTTCAATATATATATATATATATATATATATATATATATATATAGTAATTTATAAAATATATATGACGATTAAGCTACACTGAATATTCTGCGTTTCATCCACTATAGGATTCGTCAGGCTTATGCGCGAATTCTGTGGTTGTTTCTTGTTTTTATGTGTTGAGGATTTTAGTTAGCCAATCAGTGTTCTAGTATCCACCTCGCCCCTTCCTATTAGCCAATAGGCATGCATTTTATCGAACAAAGGATATTCAGTGTAGCTTAATCGCCATATATATTTTATAAATTACTATACATATATATATATATATATATATATATATATATATATATATATATATATATATATATATATAATAGGTATTGTGTGAGGCCAACCGATTCGGGCATATAAGTGTCGATACATATGTGAAAAAAAAAACAGATTTTAAAAAAGAAATAGAGGTAAGGGGTTGTAGGAGATGAACTACCCTCAAAATTGAACTATGGCCAACTGGCTGGAACATTTGTCTGTATCCTGCTTTTATGTTTTCGTTTTTATACATTGTGAAAATAAAAAAAGAGGGAAAGCTATATATATATGTACATGCAATGATGTGTTTCTTTCTTTCTTTCCTTCTTCCACGAGATCTGATCATGTTCGTCCATCTACAAATTCATCCTAATCCTATAATTATCGTTTCAAGTCAAATAGATTGAATATACATACCCCATTCAAGTAATCTTGCCTGACGGAGGACGGAATACCGAAACGATACTCGGCGCGAGCTTCCATTAACTCTCTCTTAATTACCTATCAAAATCTGGGAGCTCTGAAAAAATTAAACTACATACAGTTTTTCTTTTCAGGTCATATCATCAAGGAAATGAAATGCAATTAGCAAAATGTTCAGCTGCGAATAGACGCTATTTTGCTTTTCAGCACAAATATTGAAAATAGTCCTTTGAGTGGTTGTTGATAATTATATGGAGAAAATTATACGAAAAGAGAAGTTGATACAATCTGGGTAGTCCATTATCGGAAGGAGCCCAATGTAATTTGGGGATTATAAATCCGGGTGGGCAGAAAATAGGCCCATGGGAGAAAGTGATATTCCCATATAGCTAAAGCGTACTGCTCCTTCTTGATATTTCGAAAAGTATACCTCGCAGCCTTACTCGTTGTTGCGTTGATTGTGTGTTATTTGCTGTGGTCCAAATGCTTTCTCGGTGTTGACAAAGTATATTACAAAAGTGGGTGGATATACCATTCCATTGTAATTATCCCGATGAGTAATCTAATTTGAGCATTGAATTAAGTGTGCAATGTTCTTCGGAATCAATAGTGTATTTATCAAAATACCAAATATGGCAAAATAATCCTGGTGATGATATTCGGAAGAATACGCTGGAACGAGCCTTTCTGTTCATGGCTTTCTCTCACTCTCTATCTCTGTACTTCCCCAACCTCTTCCTCTCTGTATTTCCCTACTCTCTCTTCTCTCTGTATATCTCGTTATTCCCTCACTTTCAAACTTCCTCGCTGACAAGTTACAAAACAAAACAAGCATACAATAACAAATACGGATGATGCGTGCTCGACATTTAAATATTCTATAAAAACTTTAAACTTTCCCTATAATTATATAACAATATATATATATATATATAACAATATATATATATATATATAAATATATATATATATATACACTTGTGCCCGATATTATTCATACCCTCCCTTGAAAATTGAGTTTATTAGGTGTAACTTTGTAAGAATTTATTGTTTACGTCCATATTGATACATATTTATAATAAACCTCTTCTGATCATTTTCGTCATTTTAAAATCTCGGGATACTTGTAATAAAAGAAATATACAGCTATTTATAAAATCTGCAATGTTCAAAAATAATCATACCCCCTTATTTTTTCAGTATTAATCGAGTTTCTGACTGTTTGTTTCCTGTTTGATTCTTATTTTGAATGCTTTTATACAACCTTTGATTAATTTCATTTCTTTTTTTGCATTTTTTAGAAATTAAAATGATATCAACTGAAAACCAATAAAAGAATAAAAATTATTAGAATGGGGAAGAAAAAAGTGCTTAGTAATGATCTTAGGACTAAAGTTGTGAATTCACATAAGGATGGTTTAGGTTACAAGTCAATTTCAAAAAAATTGAGGTCCCTATAGCAACAGTACAGAGCATCATCAAAAAATTCCAGAGCCACCACACAACAAACAACTTGATTGGTAGAGGAAGGAAAAGGAAACTGTCTGCTAGAGCCACCAGGAATATTGTAAGAAGTGTTAATGCAAATCCAACCACCACTACTAAGGACATTTTAGAAAATCTGGAGTCTTCTGGCATAAAAATATCAAGGCAAACATTGCAAAGGACTCTGCATGAAAATGGTCTGAAAGGAAGAAGACCAAGAAGGACTCCATTGCACACCGGAAACCACCTTGCAGCACGTCTTAATTTTGCTAGACCCATGTGAATTCTCCAGAGTCCGTTTTCTCAAGTATTTTGTGGACTGACGAAACAAAAATTGAATTGTTTGGCCATATGGATGCTTCTTACGTTTGGAGGAAGAAAGGAGAAGCTTACAACCCAAAGAACACCATGCCCACGGTGAAACATGGTGGTGGTAGCCTAATGTTTTGGGGCTCCTTTTCGGCTAGTGGTCCAGGTAGTTTGGTCAAGATAGATGGAACCATGAAGAAGGAGCAATATTTGGAAATACTCCAGAAAAACATTAGACAGGATGCGGAGAAGCTCCATTTAGGACCAAACTGGGTCCTTCAACAGGATAATGATCCAAAACATACTGCCAAAATAGTCAAGAAATGGTTTGAGGATAATCAAATTAATGTTTTGGAATGGCCTAGCCAGAGTCCCGACCTGAACCCTATCGAACACTTCTGCCACATATTGAAAACTGAGGTTAAAAAGCGGAAACCTAGAAATTTGAGGGATTTGGAGAACTACTGCATTGAAGAATGGTCAAAAATCAGTGTTGATGCTTGTAAAAACCTTGTTGATAAATATCCAAAACGGTTACAGGCAGTTATTAAGAATAAAGGGCATGCTATTGACTATTAGTAAGAGAGGTATGAATAATTTTGAACTAATGCCATTATTGTTTTTCTTTGTATAATGTTTCAAACTTGCATAATTTATTTATTTGTTGAGTTTAAATTAAATGCTTATGCTTGATTTATTGTTTGGAATCCCTTTAATATTGTCTACCTTCTGGTTTGAGCAATACTCTTATAGAAATCTCATAGATCCGAGGGGTATGAATAATATCGGGCACAAGTGTATATATATATACATTATATATATATATATAAATATATACACATTGTATATATATATATATATATATATATATATATATATATATATATATATATATATATATATATATATATTACATTTTACCCTAAGAAGGCACAGTGCAACTTTTATGTAACGGGCTACTATTAGGGGCATACGTTTCAGGAGCAGCAAGTGGTCTGTTCTCATTACACTTGAACTTCTACATGACCGTACAGTTTGGAAAGCAAGTACCAGGGAGGGAATTCCAAAGTCTAGCAGTTATAGGGAAGAAACTATTAGAGTAGAAGGCTGTCTTAAATCAAGGGGTCTCTAAACACACACACACACACACACACACACACACATATATATATATATATATATATATATATATATATATATATATATATATGTATGATGCCTCCGTGAAGGTGCAGGTGCGTACGGTTTAGCGCGTGATAGGCCGCCAACATATATTATTAGTAGGCGTGGTAGAATATACGGAGTATTATACTAATGATATTAGTACCGGCAAAGCTATCAAAAGAACACGTAATGCACAGGGACTGTTACTTTTTTAAAATCCAAATGAATCCATTCGTACATTATGTACTTGTCAAGATTATTAATTTTAGTTGTACTGTTCGAAGCTTTAGTAGTAAATCTACCATTATACAAATAGTAAGTATAGCAGTAGCTAGAGAATGCAAGGCAGGTTTCGGACACCACATTAATCTCCCATTTTCCCAACGTAATGACGTAAAAGTTAGGAGAAACCATTCTATACAGGGGTAAGTACTTCTGTGATGTGTCATTAAGCTAAAAAGTGAGGATGCGAATCGAAATATGAAACAGCAAGAAAGAATAAGTATATTCCCGTCATAGACTTGCGCTTGTTATGTCGGAGTATCAGAATTATATTTAGTAGTAGTGGTAATTACGCATACCGATGTTAAGTGAGAACTTTAATTGAATGCAAAAAAAATCCACTTACAAGACCCCATTTCCTGTTTTATTGTTTATTGGTTTTACAAAAATTAAACAATATTTTTTTTACAATGATGCGGTTGTGTTTTAGTATTACCAAAATATATTAATTTATTAAATTTTTACTGATTTAGTTATAGATTTATTTTATATAAAATAGAATTTTCTTTCTTTTTTTATAATCTGAAAGGTATATCTGTGAAAAAACTTTAACAAAGCACGTGCATTTAATGTAGTATTTTACCGCAATTACATTTTAAAACTCTGCGACGCCGAGAGAATTACTGCGAGTTACTTCTGAAAATGCCAGCGTTAGTTCTTCGCATCGGTTTGCAAATTACCTCTGGCGTCTCAGATATTAAAAACTTACTGTTGAATTATTTTAATGCAATGCGCTTGTGTTTTGTTTTTTCATTACTTTTCCTCAAAAATAAATATAGAGAAATCAACAACCATCTGATGACGTAACATATTTTAAAATACCGCAGCTGATCCAAAACAGTGCAGTAAACATTGCATTATATATTGCAGAAATAAATGAAACCGAAAACAATATAATTTTATTAAAAAAATAAATAAATGTGTACAAAACTATCAAATAATTTCTTTCATGCCAGTTTGATAAATTATTTTTAATTAAAACAGGAGGTCCGGTCAAGTAAGCGTAATATGTTTTGCGTCCATGTGAAATTATAATCAGCTAACAGTACAGCCGCCCATAATTCAGAATCTCTGTTTTAGTAGTATGATTATGGGGCAAACATCTGGAGAAAAACTAGAAAAAAGCCAGTACGCGCGCACTCATGCAAACCCACACACACGCACACAAACACACACGCGCGCAGAAACACACACACATACACACGCACAGACACACACCCGTAACACACACTCCAAACGCATATTCATTGTTTATCTGTATGCTTCTGTCCTTACATTTTGCGTATCTGTCCTTCTCACTCGCTGTTTATGTATGATTAGGAAGCAAACATAAAAAACGAATGTATTGGGAGACTGAAAGTGCGCACGCGTAGGTTACATAAAAATTAAGTACAACAATTAATAATCTACCAGAACATCTTAATTGTGTGGTAAAGCGTAAGTTAGAGTAGAGTAAATAATATTGTCATTCGGAAACAAAATATGACGGACAGGTTGAATGTAACCGAAAAAATTATGTAGTGTTTGTTAGATGCGAAATATAGAATAAATGCTTATGACTGATTAACAAATAAAACAATTTGGTGCGCTCAGCAGTGAATATAAATAAAACGGTATATTATTTTCTTATGAAAAGGAATATAAATAAACGATGAAATCGCTTAATGACAAAACAAAATACATATGAAAAATCACAAGTGTAAACTATTAAATATTTCCTCCGGTGGTACATAGGGTACTAAAGTAGAAAATGAATAGTGGGTAATATGTCATGCTACCACCTATACATATTTAATATATGGAATGGTGGCGAAAGTTTAGCAATTTACGGAATTTTATTATGGCGAACAATGAGTAACGGTAAAACTTTTTTAGGTGAAGGCAGGTAGCGTAGCAATTGGATACGAAGGGTGCAATAAGTAATGCCTCTGCCCAACTTCCCATAGCAGTATAGCAACGAAACTTGGCAGTATTATAAGTCTTTCTCTACATAGGAACCACCCAGAGTTATGCATTTCTCCCATCCTTTGCTGCAGCTCTCAACCACGACGTGACTTCAGAAATCAAGGAAGTAGCATCTGAAAAAAGCTTTCCTTTCAAAAACAACTTTATGGCTGGGAAGAGGCGAAAGTCAGAGACTGTAAGAGCAGGAGAGTAGGGAGGATGGGGAAGGATTTCATAACCACACGCCCGTGCTTCTGATCTGGCGACGTGTGAGTTGTGGACCAGAGCGTTGTCCTGGAGGAGAACGGTACCTTTGCTGATCTTGCCTTGCCACTTGATTTTGTTAGCTTCCCTAAATTTAATCAAAAGTGAAGCATAATAGGCTCCTGTGGTACTATTTGCCAGGAAATCCGTCATCACTACTCCGTCCTGGTCCCAGAAGACTGTAAGCATGACCTTGCCAGCCGAGGGCTACATCCTTGCCTTCCTTGGAGGTGGTGAGTCCAAGTGCTTCCACTGCATTGACTGGGCTTTGGTCTCTGGGTCCTAGTGATGGACTCAGGTTTCATCCTGTATAATCAGTATTTTGAAAACGTTGACTCATCTTCTTGGCACATCTCCAAATTCATCCCCGAGCATTCGACGCTTTCTCGCTTCTGGAATGGTTGGAGCAACCTGGGAATTCATCTCCCAGACACCTTATGTATATACAAATGGTCATGAATAATAGTTCCACAGACGCTGTGCTAATCATGACACCTTGGGCTATTTGGCAAATTGTAATGCGCCGATCATCCAAAATGGCAGCCTCAACTTGACGGGCAGATGCCTCATCAATGGCAGAAGGGGGCGACCAGGTCTGGAAGCTGTTTTCATATACTTCCGACCATGTTTGAATTCACGATGCTAGCGTTTTACAATGTCATATGATGGGGCATTATCACCATAAGTTCCTGTCATTTAATCTAGAGGCTCCTGTGGTGTGCGCCTTTTCAAATACAAAAACCGGATCACTGCTCGACATTCAACAGGCTAAATTTCACACCTGACTCAGTTCAAACACCTGTAAAAGTTCAATTAGTTCAGAGCTGTAATTTGCCACATAACCCATAAAGTATAATTCATTGTACATTAATAATTTCAGTTATATCAAACAAGTGAAAGTAGGTCAGGGTCATTATTTATAGCACGCTCATGGTAATTATATGGACGTAGTGTTTCTTTTCTCTTAAATGCGTGTATGTATATATAAGGAGACAGGGATGTATATAGGTATTTATGCACATGTTTATATACGTATGTGTGTATGTGTCTGTGTATACATATATATATATATATATATATATATATATATATATATATATGATTTATAGGGGGAATTAGACGGAAATCTAGAAGAGCAAAGTTTAAATTAAGGTATTAATATATTAAAAGAATATTGCTCATAGCACTGTAAATATATAATAAGCCCAATAGGTATATTATCATAACGCTTCAATAATATTAAGGATAAAGATTACAAATTGTAAATTAGTAATCGGTTCCAAAAGAAATAACAACATTAAATTGAGTATACGGATCGTTTTGGAAACGATATTTTTTAAATTATTATTTGCAAGTAATATTGGCAATAATTGACAATAAATGTTCTTTTTAGGAATATTATCTCCTCATCAACACAAAGGAGGTGTGAATAGGGTAATACACAAGAATAAACTGACATTTTTAACAATAAGTAAGATAGATGGATTTTTATGGGTCAGGGGATGCCAATAATTGTTTTTAGGATTGTCACTATATATATATATATATATATATATATATATATATATATATATATATATATATATATATATATATATATATTGGGGTGGAGAGGGCTCCCGTAAGCCGTTGTGAAGGCAACCTTTCTAGAAGAAGCAAATCTCTGATTAAAAAAAAAACATAAAGCGGACGACCAGTACCCGCATTAAGCTGGTCTGCAGTTTAATTTGTTGCTGGTTATCTTGCTCTTGCTTGTTGCTGGATCTCAACATTTTGAACCGAGAGAGAGAGACTTAGCTGTCGTACAAAGCAAAGACTCTATAACATCATCTTTGTATAGATACTCCCTCAGGTATTTTGGCTCATGGATTTTAAATGTCTGAGGGAGTGGCACTCGTCTGACAAGACGTTGCAATCATATATATATATATATATATATATATATATATATATATATAGCCATATTGTTTCGTTAGTTTTCTGGGGAGTCATCAGAATACAATGGCAACAACACGCCTATATATATATATATATATATATATATATATATATATATATATATATATATATATATATATATATATATATATATAGTGAAAAACGTAAAAACTATTACGGATATCCCTTGCACCATAAACATTCATCAACCTTACTTGTTGCACATTTACAGACATAAACTGTTTTAGTCATAAACTGTTTCAGTCATAAACTGTTTCAGTCATAGTCATTATTTGTTTTCCTAGTATTGCATATAAATTCGAACCATGGCCATGATAAAGATGACACAATTCGCTACTCTGGTTTCAAATAATCTGAAATAACAGCAAGGGGGGTTATTCGAAATATTTTCTATTATTATATTTCCGTTCTTCCGTGTTTATGCATGAGGTGAATTTCACAGTTTATAAGATTATTTGATACTGGAGGTATTCATAATTGTACCCTATTCAAATAAGGAAGGATATAACATATGAGAGATATTTTGAATCAAGTCTTCCCTTTAATGTTATTTCAGATAATTTTAAAAAAATAACAGCAAATTTTAGTCACCCTCTCCATCAGTGCAAGTTTTTTGGAGAAATATATATATGGGTGTGTATCTGTGTGCGTGTGTATATGTATTTGCGTATATATATATATATATATATATATATATATATATATATATATATATATATATATATATATATATATATATAATCCATTCACGTGAAATCACCTTTTTCTTCAGCATATTCCCTCTCTTTCACTATTTGTTACAAAGTAAGATTTTAGATTTACTTGGAGTGTCATCAAATACTTTTGCAAGCAAAACCCGATCCCGCATTTTGCTAAATGCTACCCTCTGTTAACACGGAAATTATTTCTTCGAAACTCTGCGGATTAAGAACTATCCTCTTATTCCGTGCTTCCTTTTTAAAATTAAATGTTTTTAACTATTTTTCAAAGTGTTTTTAACAAGTTTTATTAAGCATTTTTTCTTGTATATATATATATATATATTCAAATGGGGCTAGAACAGTAGTCTAACGAGCAGAGTGTATTTTTATTTGATAGTAAAATTTCTAATTTAATTAAAATACCAGAAAAGAACAGTGCTCGTTGTAATTCAGATATATAATGAGCTCGATCGGCAAATATCCTAGAGCTACTTTTATATTTAGTGATCTGATTGATAATTTAAAATTCAAATTAGAATTAAAAATTAAAAATCTGTTTCATAAGAAGAAAGGACAACAAAGTGAATAATTTGTACGATCGTTTCGGAAACGATACTTTTAGTGTGATAGACGTTAAGCCACGGACAATAAATTTGATATATAGTTTTTTTTTTAAGTCTCCTCATAAGCAAAAGTATTGGGGGCTTTGTTTATATGTAAAATACATCATAAATAAACCCAGCAATTATTAAGTAAGGCAGATGTATCTGGAAAAAATAAAATAAAAAGGAAAATATTTACTTGATAAGTAAAGCAATATGGTTGAGAATAAAAAGTATTTACTTGATAAGTAAAGCAATATAGTTGAGAATAAAAAAATAGAGTGAAATTATAAATCTGAATTTGGTTTGAATATAAAGTTACAATAATGTGTTTAATAAAAGTTAAGAATTATATATATATATATATATATACACATGTGTATATATACACACACATACATATACATATGTATATACACAAACACACACACATATATATACATATATATATTGTTTATATATATATATATATATATATATATATATATATATATATATATATATATATATATATATATATATATATATATATATATACCTTTTAATTGTTCGCCTTTTGAAAACCGTAATTATCCTAAAAGGATTCATTTGGATGTTGATTGCAGCTTATAAATGTTTAATTTTCAAAAAGAACGCCAAATGGAACATTTTCTTAGCGGTTAGAATATGTTAGTTAACGCCTAATTTCTATCTCTCTCTTCTATCTTCTTCTATTCTATCTATCTTTTTCTCTTCTCTTCTCTTCTCTTCTTCTCTATATAAATAAAATGAACTCATTTTTTCCCGTTTGATTTTGACATTAATAGGATTAAAAATCAAGATATTTCATGCAAATATAATATGCACAAACGGCAGAACAATATCTGAGGTGCGTTATAGGCTTACTATTTCTCAAATTCCTCGATAATCTTGGATTTCTATACTTTTTCTGCTGAGAAGTCACGGCCAAAATCGGTTAAGATCAATGGAAGTGGTTAAATATGTTCTCTCTAATAAATTCCTCCTCCCCCTGCCACCACTTAACACCGGTTGGGGATCGTTCACAAGGAACAGTTGAGAAGAGAACACCGGTTTGGCTTCGTCGTTCTTTCATGTGAAGTTATTTAAAATCACTAAACTAAGCTGCAGTGCTCTGTGGCGTAGTGTTTAGCGTGCTGGACAATTCACATTATATTTTCACGTTCGCGCCGACCTACCGTAGTCGTTTTTTTTTTTTTTTTTTTTTCCTAAACAACTGGAATGTACTTTTCTTGGTGGCCGAACTCTTAACGTTGCAGATGTTTTTTTTTGTTTGTTTTTTTTTCACACTTTATTTTCCTACTTTTACTCATGACTCCGGGTTTGATCCTTCCTACTTACCTACCATAACATTTTTTTAAACTCCCCCCTCCCGGAAACAAACACTCGGGCAACGCCGGGTACCCCGCTATATTCTCTATATAAATAAAATGAACTCATTTTTTCCCGTTTGATTTTGACATTAATAGGATTAAAAATCAAGATATTTCATGCAAATATAATATGCACAAACGGCAGAACAATATCTGAGGTGCGTTATAGGCTTACTATTTCTCAAATTCCTCGATAATCTTGGATTTCTATACTTTTTCTGCTGAGAAGTCACGGCCAAAATCGGTTAAGATCAATGGAAGTGGTAAAATATGTTCTCTCTAATAAATTCCTCCTCCCCCTGCCACCACTTAACACCGGTTGGGGATCGTTCACAAGGAACAGTTGAGAAGAGAACACCGGTTTGGCTTCGTCGTTCTTTCATGTGAAGTTATTTAAAATCACTAAACTAAGCTGCAGTGCTCTATGGCGTAGTGTTTAGCGTGCTGGACAATTCACATTATATTTTCACGTTCGCGCCGACCTACCGAAGTCGTTTTTTTTTTTGTTTTTTTTTTTCCTAAACAACTGGAATGTACTTTTCTTGGTGGCCGAACTGTTAACGTTGCAGATGTTTTTTTTTGTTTGTTTTTTTTTCACACTTTATTTTCCTACTTTTACTCATGACTCCGGGTTTGATCCTTCCTACTTACCTACCATAACATTTTTTTTAAACTCCCCCCTCCCGGAAACAAACACTCGGGCAACGCCGGGTACCCCGCTATCTCTATATAAATAAAATGAACTCATTTTTCCCGTTTGATTTTGACATTAATAGGATTAAAAATCAAGATATTTCATGCAAATATAATATGCACAAACGGCAGAACAATATCTGAGGTGCGTTATAGGCTTACTATTTCTCAAATTCCTCGATAATCTTGGATTTCTATACTTTTTCTGCTGAGAAGTCACGGCCAAAATCGGTTAAGATCAATGGAAGTGGTAAAATATGTTCTCTCTAATAAATTCCTCCTCCCCCTGCCACCACTTAACACCGGTTGGGGATCGTTCACAAGGAACAGTTGAGAAGAGAACACCGGTTTGGCTTCGTCGTTCTTTCATGTCAAGTTATTTAAAATCACTAAACTAAGCTGCAGTGCTCTGTGGCGTAGTGTTTAGCGTGCTGGACAATTCACATTATATTTTCACGTTCGCGCCGACCTACCGTAGTCGTTTTTTTTTTTTGTTTTTTTTTTCCTAAACAACTGGAATGTACTTTTCTTGGTGGCCGAACTCTTAACGTTGCAGATGTTTTTTTTTGTTTGTTTTTTTTTTCACACTTTATTTTCCTACTTTTACTCATGACTCCGGGTTTGATCCTTCCTACTTACCTACCATAACATTTTTTTTAAACTCCCCCCTCCCGGAAACAAACACTCGGGCAACGCCGGGTACCCCGCTATATTCTCTATATAAATAAAATGAACTCATTTTTCCCCGTTTGATTTTGACATTAATAGGATTAAAAATCAAGATATTTCATGCAAATATAATATGCACAAACGGCAGAACAATATCTGAGGTGCGTTATAGGCTTACTATTTCTAAAATTCCTCGATAATCTTGGATTTCTATACTTTTTCTGCTGAGAAGTCACGGCAAAATCGGTTAAGATCAATGGAAGTGGTAAAATATGTTCTCTCTAATAAATTCCTCCTCCCCCTGCCACCACTTAACACCGGTTGGGGATCGTTCACAAGGAACAGTTGAGAAGAGAACACCGGTTTGGGTTCGTCGTTCTTTCATGTGAAGTTATTTAAAATCACTAAACTAAGCTGCAGTGCTCTGTGGCGTAGTGTTTAGCGTGCTGGACAATTCACATTATATTTTCACGTTCGCGCCGACCTACCGTAGTCGTTTTTTTTTTTTTTTTTTTCCTAAACAACTGGAATGTACTTTTCTTGGTGGCCGAACTCTTAACGTTGCAGATGTTTTTTTTTTGTTTGTTTTTTTTTCACACTTTATTTTCCTACTTTTACTCATGACTCCGGGTTTGATCCTTCCTACTTACCTACCATAACATTTTTTTTAAACTCCCCCCTCCCGGAAACAAACACTCGGGCAACGCCGGGTACCCCGCTATCTCTATATAAATAAAATGAACTCATTTTTCCCGTTTGATTTTGACATTAATAGGATTAAAAATCAAGATATTTCATGCAAATATAATATGCACAAACGGCAGAACAATATCTGAGGTGCGTTATAGGCTTACTATTTCTCAAATTCCTCGATAATCTTGGATTTCTATACTTTTTCTGCTGAGAAGTCACGGCCAAAATCGGTTAAGATCAATGGAAGTGGTAAAATATGTTCTCTCTAATAAATTCCTCCTCCCCCTGCCACCACTTAACACCGGTTGGGGATCGTTCACAAGGAACAGTTGAGAAGAGAACACCGGTTTGGCTTCGTCGTTCTTTCATGTCAAGTTATTTAAAATCACTAAACTAAGCTGCAGTGCTCTGTGGCGTAGTGTTTAGCGTGCTGGACAATTCACATTATATTTTCACGTTCGCGCCGACCTACCGTAGTCGTTTTTTTTTTTGTTTTTTTTTTCCTAAACAACTGGAATGTACTTTTCTTGGTGGCCGAACTCTTAACGTTGCAGATGTTTTTTTTTGTTTGTTTTTTTTTCACACTTTATTTTCCTACTTTTACTCATGACTCCGGGTTTGATCCTTCCTACTTACCTACCATAACATTTTTTTTAAACTCCCCCCTCCCGGAAACAAACACTCGGGCAACGCCGGGTACCCCGCTATATTCTTCTCTATATAAATAAAATGAACTCATTTTTCCCCGTTTGATTTTGACATTAATAGGATTAAAAATCAAGATATTTCATGCAAATATAATATGCACAAACGGCAGAACAATATCTGAGGTGCGTTATAGGCTTACTATTTCTAAAATTCCTCGATAATCTTGGATTTCTATACTTTTTCTGCTGAGAAGTCACGGCAAAATCGGTTAAGATCAATGGAAGTGGTAAAATATGTTCTCTCTAATAAATTCCTCCTCCCCCTGCCACCACTTAACACCGGTTGGGGATCGTTCACAAGGAACAGTTGAGAAGAGAACACCGGTTTGGGTTCGTCGTTCTTTCATGTGAAGTTATTTAAAATCACTAAACTAAGCTGCAGTGCTCTGTGGCGTAGTGTTTAGCGTGCTGGACAATTCACATTATATTTTCACGTTCGCGCCGACCTACCGTAGTCGTTTTTTTTTTGTTTTTTTTCCTAAACAACTGGAATGTACTTTTCTTGGTGGCCGAACTCTTAACGTTGCAGATGTTTTTTTTTTGTTTGTTTTTTTTTCACACTTTATTTTCCTACTTTTACTCATGACTCCGGGTTTGATCCTTCCTACTTACCTACCATAACATTTTTTTTAAACTCCCCCCTCCCGGAAACAAACACTCGGGCAACGCCGGGTACCCCGCTATATTCTCTATATAAATAAAATGAACTCATTTTTCCCGTTTGATTTTGACATTAATAGGATTAAAAATCAAGATATTTCATGCAAATATAATATGCACAAACGGCAGAACAATATCTGAGGTGCGTTATAGGCTTACTATTTCTCAAATTCCTCGATAATCTTGGATTTCTATACTTTTTCTGCTGAGAAGTCACGGCCAAAATCGGTTAAGATCAATGGAAGTGGTAAAATATGTTCTCTCTAATAAATTCCTCCTCCCCCTGCCACCACTTAACACCGGTTGGGGATCGTTCACAAGGAACAGTTGAGAAGAGAACACCGGTTTGGCTTCGTCGTTCTTTCATGTCAAGTTATTTAAAATCACTAAACTAAGCTGCAGTGCTCTGTGGCGTAGTGTTTAGCGTGCTGGACAATTCACATTATATTTTCACGTTCGCGCCGACCTACCGTAGTCGTTTTTTTTTTTGTTTTTTTTTTCCTAAACAACTGGAATGTACTTTTCTTGGTGGCCGAACTCTTAACGTTGCAGATGTTTTTTTTTGTTTGTTTTTTTTTCACACTTTATTTTCCTACTTTTACTCATGACTCCGGGTTTGATCCTTCCTACTTACCTACCATAACATTTTTTTTAAACTCCCCCCTCCCGGAAACAAACACTCGGGCAACGCCGGGTACCCCGCTATATTCTCTATATAAATAAAATGAACTCATTTTTCCCCGTTTGATTTTGACATTAATAGGATTAAAAATCAAGATATTTCATGCAAATATAATATGCACAAACGGCAGAACAATATCTGAGGTGCGTTATAGGCTTACTATTTCTAAAATTCCTCGATAATCTTGGATTTCTATACTTTTTCTGCTGAGAAGTCACGGCAAAATCGGTTAAGATCAATGGAAGTGGTAAAATATGTTCTCTCTAATAAATTCCTCCTCCCCCTGCCACCACTTAACACCGGTTGGGGATCGTTCACAAGGAACAGTTGAGAAGAGAACACCGGTTTGGCTTCGTCGTTCTTTCATGTGAAGTTATTTAAAATCACTAAACTAAGCTGCAGTGCTCTGTGGCGTAGTGTTTAGCGTGCTGGACAATTCACATTATATTTTCACGTTCGCGCCGACCTACCGTAGTCGTTTTTTTTTTTTTTTTTTTTCCTAAACAACTGGAATGTACTTTTCTTGGTGGCCGAACTCTTAACGTTGCAGATGTTTTTTTTTTGTTTGTTTTTTTTTCACACTTTATTTTCCTACTTTTACTCATGACTCCGGGTTAGATCCTTCCTACTTACCTACCATAACATTTTTTTAAACTCCCCCCTCCCGGAAACAAACACTCGGGCAACGCCGGGTACCCCGCTATCTTCTTCTATATAAATAAAATGAACTCATTTTTCCCCGTTTGATTTTGACATTAATAGGATTAATAATCAAGATATTTCATGCAAATATAATATGCACAAACGGCAGAACAATATCTGAGGTGCGTTATAGGCTTACTATTTCTCAAATTCCTCGATAATCTTGGATTTCTATACTTTTTCTGCTGAGAAGTCACGGCCAAAATCGGTTAAGATCAATGGAAGTGGTAAAATATGTTCTCTCTAATAAATTCCTCCTCCCCCTGCCACCACTTAACACCGGTTGGGGATCGTTCACAAGGAACAGTTGAGAAGAGAACACCGGTTTGGCTTCGTCGTTCTTTCATGTGAAGTTATTTAAAATCACTAAACTAAGCTGCAGTGCTCTGTGGCGTAGTGTTTAGCGTGCTGGACAATTCACATTATATTTTCACGTTCGCGCCGACCTACCGTAGTCGTTTTTTTTTTTTTTTTTTTCCTAAACAACTGGAATGTACTTTTCTTGGTGGCCGAACTGTTAACGTTGCAGATGTTTTTTTTTGTTTTTTTTTTTTCACACTTTATTTTCCTACTTTTACTCATGACTCCGGGTTTGATCCTTCCTACTTACCTACCATAACATTTTTTTAAACTCCCCCCTCCCGGAAACAAACACTCGGGCAACGCCGGGTACCCCGCTATATTCTCTATATAAATAAAATGAACTCATTTTTTCCCGTTTGATTTTGACATTAATAGGATTAAAAATCAAGATATTTCATGCAAATATAATATGCACAAACGGCAGAACAATATCTGAGGTGCGTTATAGGCTTACTATTTCTCAAATTCCTCGATAATCTTGGATTTCTATACTTTTTCTGCTGAGAAGTCACGGCCAAAATCGGTTAAGATCAATGGAAGTGGTAAAATATGTTCTCTCTAATAAATTCCTCCTCCCCCTGCCACCACTTAACACCGGTTGGGGATCGTTCACAAGGAACAGTTGAGAAGAGAACACCGGTTTGGCTTCGTCGTTCTTTCATGTGAAGTTATTTAAAATCACTAAACTAAGCTGCAGTGCTCTGTGGCGTAGTGTTTAGCGTGCTGGACAATTCACATTATATTTTCACGTTCGCGCCGACCTACCGTAGTCGTTTTTTTTTTTGTTTTTTTTCCTAAACCACTGGAATGTACTTTTCTTGGTGGCCGAACTCTTAACGTTGCAGATTTTTTTTTTGTTTGTTTTTTTTCACACTTTATTTTCCTACTTTTACTCATGACTCCGGGTTTGATCCTTCCTACTTACCTACCATAACATTTTTTTAAACTCCCCCCTCCCGGAAACAAACACTCGGGCAACGCCGGTTACCCCGCTAGTTTAAATCTATATAAATAAAATGAACTCATTTTTCCCCGTTTGATTTTGACATTAATAGGATTAATAATCAAGATATTTCATGCAAATATAATATGCACAAACGGCAGAACAATATCTGAGGTGCGTTATAGGCTTACTATTTCTCAAATTCCTCGATAATCTTGGATTTCTATACTTTTTCTGCTGAGAAGTCACGGCCAAAATCGGTTAAGATCAATGGAAGTGGTAAAATATGTTCTCTCTAATAAATTCCTCCTCCCCCTGCCACCACTTAACACCGGTTGGGGATCGTTCACAAGGAACAGTTGAGAAGAGAACACCGGTTTGGCTTCGTCGTTCTTTCATGTGAAGTTATTTAAAATCACTAAACTAAGCTGCAGTGCTCTGTGGCGTAGTGTTTAGCGTGCTGGACAATTCACATTATATTTTCACGTTCGCGCCGACCTACCGTAGTCGTTTTTTTTTTGTTTTTTTTCCTAAACCACTGGAATGTACTTTTCTTGGTGGCCGAACTCTTAACGTTGCAGATGTTTTTTTTTGTTTGTTTTTTTTCACACTTTATTTTCCTACTTTTACTCATGACTCCGGGTTTGATCCTTCCTACTTACCTACCATAACATTTTTTTAAACTCCCCCCTCCCGGAAACAAACACTCGGGCAACGCCGGTTACCCCGCTAGTTTAAATCTATATAAATAAAATGAACTCATTTTTCCCCGTTTGATTTTGACATTAATAGGATTAATAATCAAGATATTTCATGCAAATATAATATGCACAAACGGCAGAACAATATCTGAGGTGCGTTATAGGCTTACTATTTCTCAAATTCCTCGATAATCTTGGATTTCTATACTTTTTCTGCTGAGAAGTCACGGCCAAAATCGGTTAAGATCAATGGAAGTGGTAAAATATGTTCTCTCTAATAAATTCCTCCTCCCCCTGCCACCACTTAACACCGGTTGGGGATCGTTCACAAGGAACAGTTGAGAAGAGAACACCGGTTTGGCTTCGTCGTTCTTTCATGTCAAGTTATTTAAAATCACTAAACTAAGCTGCAGTGCTCTGTGGCGTAGTGTTTAGCGTGCTGGACAATTCACATTATATTTTCACGTTCGCGCCGACCTACCGTAGTCGTTTTTTTTTTTTTTTTTTTCCTAAACAACTGGAATGTACTTTTCTTGGTGGCCGAACTGTTAACGTTGCAGATGTTTTTTTTTTGTTTGTTTTTTTTCACACTTTATTTTCCTACTTTTACTCATGACTCCGGGTTTGATCCTTCCTACTTACCTACCATAACATTTTTTTAAACTCCCCCCTCCCGGAAACAAACACTCGGGCAACGCCGGGTACCCCGCTATATTCTCTATATAAATAAAATGAACTCATTTTTTCCCGTTTGATTTTGACATTAATAGGATTAAAAATCAAGATATTTCATGCAAATATAATATGCACAAACGGCAGAACAATATCTGAGGTGCGTTATAGGCTTACTATTTCTCAAATTCCTCGATAATCTTGGATTTCTATACTTTTTCTGCTGAGAAGTCACGGCCAAAATCGGTTAAGATCAATGGAAGTGGTAAAATATGTTCTCTCTAATAAATTCCTCCTCCCCCTGCCACCACTTAACACCGGTTGGGGATCGTTCACAAGGAACAGTTGAGAAGAGAACACCGGTTTGGCTTCGTCGTTCTTTCATGTGAAGTTATTTAAAATCACTAAACTAAGCTGCAGTGCTCTGTGGCGTAGTGTTTAGCGTGCTGGACAATTCACATTATATTTTCACGTTCGCGCCGACCTACCGTAGTCGTTTTTTTTTTTGTTTTTTTTCCTAAACCACTGGAATGTACTTTTCTTGGTGGCCGAACTCTTAACGTTGCAGATGTTTTTTTTTGTTTGTTTTTTTTTCACACTTTATTTTCCTACTTTTACTCATGACTCCGGGTTTGATCCTTCCTACTTACCTACCATAACATTTTTTTAAACTCCCCCCTCCCGGAAACAAACACTCGGGCAACGCCGGTTACCCCGCTAGTTTAAAATAAAGCAAATATTTTTAAAACAGTGGAAGATAATCTTTTTTTTCAAATTAAATAATCAGAGGGAGATCATTAATGTTTATTCTATTAAGATTATAATATATTATATTTGTAAGTTATTGAATTTCGTATTTTTAATACTTTATTTATTTATTTATTGAGATCAATAAATATAGTATAGGTTAAGCTTAAATATATATTTAAATAATATACAATAATGGTAAATATATATAATGCTGAGGTTTATTTAGGGTGTCTTTTACATATAAAAAAACACACTCAATTATTGTCCGTGGCTTTATGTCTATCGCAATAAAAACACTGTTTTCTGAAACGATCGTACGAATTATTGACTTTGTTGGGGTTTTTTCTCATGAAACAGATTTTTAATTTTTAATTCTAATTTGAATTTTAAATTATCAATCACACTACTAAATATATATATATATATATATATATATATATATATATATATATTGCATTTTGACCCCTAAAAAGACACAGTGCCACTTTAATGTATCCAGCTGATACGACGCCTATGTCTGTGACATCATAAACGCTTAGATTTCTGGGTCAAAATTTGTAGAGATCCTATGTATAAAGGTGACAAACAAGGTGTCTGTTTAATTACACATGAACTTCTGCATATCAGTACAGTCAGAATTCAGAAGTCTATCAATCCCAGGAAAGAAACTATCAGAGTTTCTCACATATATCTCCTACATCTAAGGTGTTCTAGAGATGACATTTTCATGCTTTTCAGGTTTTTCAGGAGTATTTGCGTCGATGGGGCACAAGGGCTTTAATTTAACCACATCATCTACAATAAAAAATACTTGTAAAACAGGTAGATGGATGCAACATTTGGTCGAGGGGAATGTGGTTGAAGCCTAGCTGATAATGCCTGTCTTATTAGGTTGGCGAATCTCTTTTGAACTCTGTCTAAGGGGGAAAGACTTGTAGCAAATTCACCAGCGCAACATCAGGTAACAATACATCATATATGGGAGAATCGGGGCGTTGTAATGATAATATGTGCTCAGATGTAAGCAACTTTCTAGCCAGATATAGAGAGCCCATCTTCTTTGCAGCAGTTTTAGCAATGCACTCAATGCATCTGTTCTAACTCATGTCGCCCGTGAATATTAGCCGAGGAGTTTGAACGAAGGACTTACACATAATATATCATTAGCCATAGCTATTAGTGGTTGAATAGGTTTCTCGTAGTTATTAAAAGAAGCAAAGCTTTGTCTTAGAAGCATTACATGTGGTCATCCAGTTTTCTCCCGATTCTACCAGAGAATGGAAGCATTCCTCTAGTGTTTCTTCCATTGTTTTGGATACGTGTTCATACTTTTCTCTTTATGTCTGTTATAGTGGTTAGTGCCAACAGAAAATATACCTATCCCAAAGACAATTTTATCAGCGAGGTCATTTATGAATATCAGGAATGGTGAAGTTTGAAGGACCGACCTCGGAGACGAGCCTTCAACCTTCATCATCCCGCATTCATATTCTAATGTCTTCAGTCCGCATTTATATCATAATGTATTTACATATGACAATCGGTCACAAACTGGATTCTTCTTATTTACGAAGAGTTTTAATAATGTTACGCATTCATCCAGAATTTCATTTTCATGAGAATACAATCGTGCTATGCACTCTCAAAGACCTTAGATATGTCTAGTCTTACCTTCATTATTTATGATGCATTATTCTTTATGTCTATATTCCAGTGCATGATAGATACGTTCACGAATACAGCGGTGGAGTGTATACGTTATGGCGGCCAAACGTTGTTGTCTAGCCATATTCTTCTCTAGCGTTTCTTTCGGTGCATCCGATTATTATTCGGGTCGCTTTTTGCTGTTATCATTTTCTTTTTCTCTTCCTTTGAGGCTTGGTGTATGCATAAGTGTTTTTATTCGTTAAAAAGCTATGTGCAGGACGGTTAGGGGAGAATTATTTTCATTTTTAATTTCGATTTTCCTATTTTATAGTATACTAGCGGTGGTACCCGGCGTTGCTCGGGTGTTTGGAGGTGTGTGTGTTGTTAAATAAAAAGAAATCAAGAGGGGGTAGGATCGAGCCCGAAGCTCTGAGGCGAAGTTTGAAAATAAAATCGGTCAGCCAGAATGAGTTACTGAAAGATGTTTGAATATATTTAAGTAAGAACCAAATTGACAGGTGCGCGCACGGAAATCGTCGAGCATTACGACAACGACGTAGCAATAACTATTCAGGAAAAGAAGGTCAATGACCAGGTGTGTTTGTTATAAGTGAAGTAAAAAAAGAAAACAACGTTAAAACTTAAGCGCGGGGGGTAATCAAAACATTGAAAAAAAAACATAAAACACTAACGTAAGGCAAACGAACGATGTTAAATGTAAAATTCGCAAGAAAAACAACAACAACTACAACAGAAAAACGAACACGTGAAAAATGGCTTAAATAAGCCTGTTTCGATATTAAAATTTAAAAAATTGGTGGGTACCTGGGTGTTTTTGGGTGTTTTGTCAGGGGTGGATAAGCGAAGTAAAAACAGAAAAACGAACGTTACGTGAAAAATGGCTTAAATAACACTGGTCCAATATTGAAATAAAAAAATCGAAAGACAAAAGACATCTCACGCCACGAATCAAACCCAAAACGTTTAGATAAGGAACCAACGCGTTAACCAACTGAACTAATGCGACGTACATGAAATTTGGTCAGTTTTTCAACTATTTAAAATAAATCAGGCCATGGCGTAATCTTACGCATGCATAGAACCGGTCGTCGTCACGAGAGGACCGTATTTATTTCCCCCATTGTCGAAAATTGTCGATTTCGGGGTGAAGAAATGAACATTCAAGCGAAGGAGGGAATATCAATATGATAGCGGGTTTGTGAATTTTCGTCGAAAGTTTTTAGCGGACACACAGACACACATACACACATACACACATCCATACACACATTTACGCTTTTATATTTATAGATATATTTAATTTCTTGTAAGGTATTATACACTGTTAGTATATTTTTCCTGGTGGTAAATAAGATCCGGTTAAACAGTGGCTGCTGTTTTTTTTTGTTTTTTTTAAGTATGGCTTCATTTATTTTAGTCCTCGTGTGCATTGGTTAAGGTATCGTTTTTTGTATTGTTAGTTAAGGTATTTCTAATGTCGGACAACTGGAAGTTGTTATGGAATGTTACGTGTTGTTTTATGGCACTATTGTTAGCTAAATTATAGGTTAGTCGTCGGGAGAGTGTGATTATGGTGTGGTCTATGTATGCGTTGTTTAAGTTTTTATAGTGGGCTTTGAGACATTCTTTGAAGTGGCAAATAAATTCGTACATTGCATTAATTTGGTTTAGTGTGGTATTAGTATTGTTTTATATTATTACATTTGAAGTTTTAGATTTAATATATTTTAGTTCGATCTTGTTCTGGTCGATGGGTTTAGTGTATCTTTTATTTTTGTTTGTTAATTTTTTCATTTGATTTGTAGTTAGTGTATAAGTGTTTATTATTGTATACTTTCATGGTGTCGTTTTTGTTAGGGTTAGGTTTTATGTATTTATTGTGGAGTGAGTTTAAATAGAGGTTTATGGACTTATTAACGAATATATATATATATATATATATATGTATGTGTGTATATATATATAAAATGAATACATACATACATATATATATATATATATATATATATATATATATATAATGTGAATATTCTTTAGCCGACCTTTAAACAACATATAGTGCATTTTGCATGGCCGAATTTTAATGATGATTATGTTAACGACCATTATAAAATGAAAAGATTTTCTAGGGGAAATAGTATTACATTTTAATAATAAAAAAAAATTAACATTTGTATTTGTAATTGTTATAACTTCAGCCCTTTCTTTTTACTGTCAAGCTTACGTGTTATATATCAGTTTGTAATTGTCTGCATTTTTGCTAACAAACGGTTTCCCAATTCGATACAATGCACATGATGCAAGCCGGAGGGCAAAACGGCCGAAACGTTGTGACTATAACAACCAAGATGAGGAAGTCATTCCGACAATCTCAAAAAAATATATCAGATGTTTAGCATTTTGTGTGTAATGATGTACATTTAAACGGTACCTTTATACCGAAGTTCTCATATTTAATATACAAGTCTTACACTCACGCGTTTTTTCATACTGTAGTTTCTTCCTATCAACTCAAAACAGAAGTCCGTTAACACTATTTAAAGGATAGCATTTGGGTTTTATTACGGCTTTTATTTTATATTTCTTTTTTCGGGAAGCTATAATGACTTATCTCCTCTGATATTCATCGATTCCGTTGACCGGGATTATAAACATGTACTTTATTAGCAGTGTTTTTTTAATGGCGGTATTAGCAGTTTTACTGGAAGCAGACCAACGCAGTACACCACAAATATTAATAGAAGTGAATATAGAAAAACATTAAATAGGAAATTAATTCATCAAGCTTACTAAGCAAGGTCCTTATTGAATTGCTAATGTGGTAAAGTGGTAAAAACTTTAAAATGTATCTTAAATAAGAGTTCTTATTTTTAGATTATCTCCATTGCACTCTGCGGGTTTAACGAGTTTACAAAGTAAAAAAAAAAATCTTTTAATCTATATCAGTAGACACGTTCAAATGCATGAAACACAATCGATATCACAATATTATGTAAATAGTCAATGTATTACCCGCAGCATATAAAAAATGGCTATCGATCTGAAATAAGTAAATATATAACATTTAGAAACAAGAATCACACGACTTACATGCAAATTGTAAAAATTAATAAAGATTAATTCATGTTTGCAGCTGGTGGTGAAGGATCTTAATCACCTTATTTTCATGTTTTGCAATCGCCCCATACTGAACATGACACCATTCATGTAAGAGTTGTTTATACATTTCCTTCAGATAAAATCATTGGTTATTTTTGTTGCTCTACTTTATTTATGTTCAGCTTTAGAAATTCTACTTTCCCAGATTTTGTTTACTTAGATTTGGGAAAAGAGGGGTTTATTTCTACCTCCGATACCCAAGACATTTTATGAGGTCAACGTGTAGCACACTGTCTGTTCGTCCATTTTCTCAACATACAACAATTTGAAAAGTTGATGTGTAGACTTCTGGATGCGAGGAAAAACTAGAAGGAAACTTAGATGAATTGTTCTGAGATTGTGAGATTGTGAGTTGTATTATTTTCACATCGTTATTTTAAAGCCTGATTAGTCTTATTTTAATAAATTTTTTTTGTGAGCAACTGTCTGGGTTTTTTGGTGTCATTTAACATATATTTTTTAGGCTATACTACTCAAAGTAAGAGTTTAAGTTATCTTGTATGTATAACTCAGATTGAGTCCTAACGTACTTTCAACGGGGGAACCTTCGTGCGCATTATGCGATGAATATAATACGTTACAGTGTGATGGAGGTAGCGGCAGAAAAAGATATGGCTATGAACTTTAAATTAAGACTTTTTTTATTGCATTTACGCCACATACAAGGCTACATTGATAAAAGAGGGTCCTGTCTGGGAAGTAATTTGCAGGGATACTACGTAGCAAGTTGAGCAACAAAACGTCTATTTACATTATATTTGGACTTCTGCATGTCAGGACTGTCAGAAAGCAAGCAATCGGCAGTGAATTCCAAAGTCTAGCAGTCCTACGGATTAACTCTAATAGTAGAAAACATTCTAGCATTTGGGGACGTGTAATTTTGCTGCTTATCGAGTTTGTCGGATGCTCTAGAACACAGGCTAAGTGTGAGATACTAGTTGCAGATGCAGCAGACCAATGGGGCAAGGTACTCCATACATAGGTAGAATAGTTGGTTTGTAGATGCACAATATACTCTCATGCGTAAGTGACTTTCTTTCACTGCATCTTCTTAGTAGCAGCCTATGCACTGTCATTGATTATCTGTTCCAAATCGTGTTCCTTAACAATGTTAAACTAAGTACCTATAGTTATTAGTGGTTTCGATGTTTTTTGTAATTATTAAAAGCAAGAATGTTTTAATTGGCAGCATTGAATTTTACTGTCTATTTTTGCCCCCATTTCGCTACAAACTGGAGGTCGTCGTCTAGAATGTCTGCCATTGCCTTCGGTAATTGTTCATTCGTTTTCCTCTCTTGTCGATTATAGGGCGTTGTATCGTCACGAAATATATCAATCTCAGAGATAATTTCATCAGGATCAGAGATAGGAAAGGTAAAAGGATCGACCCCAGACGTACACTGTACATTGTTTTGAAATACGGCAATCGAGGACAATTGAAATTCTTATCTTATTTAGGAATAATTTAATCATTTTAACTATTTTTCAGTAATATCATATGATCTGATTTTCATGAGATCTATCTAGCAATAATAACTTAACCTTCCATGCATTGTAAATGTATGGTATATACGTTGAGATTACAGTGAGAATATCTGCAGTAGAACGGGCTTTCCTAAATTTATACTGTTGTTTAGACAGAAATTTTGCAGCTGTGAAATGTTGGGCTTCATCAATTAAGGACTCAAATATTTTGTTGTAAAAACAAAGTGATAACTTAATACGTTATTTATTTCACCAATATGCTTGTGAACTGGGACAACAGACGCATTTTTCTAGTAGTAAGGAAAAGAAAGTTCGTTCAGGCATTTGTTGAAAAGTTTGAAGAGAACAAGTGTAATAAGCGGATAATGTTTAATGGCAACAAGGATGCGATTTATTATACATGCATTTACGTAATCTAGGTTTTTTATTATATCATGTACTTAAGAATGGGTGAGTTTCAGATAATCTAGTGTGGTTTTTGTCCGTAAAAACAGATCTGTGAGAAAGTCGTTTGCTAGGTTAAAATTAGAGTTTGAGACAAACTGACGGGCTAGATGCTTAGCTTTCTCAATTGCAAAGTAACCCACGTAAACATTGTTGGATAGTGGGGTAATTGTGGACTACGCGTGATTTATAACATTGTTATAGATTTCCAGAAATCACTACTTCCGAATTTTTGCTCTTTAATGCGTTTACTTGTGGTTTTAGTATATTCATGCTTAGCTATGGATATTTCTTTCTTACAATTATTTCTAGCTTCTATTATATTTCTCTATTTGTACTGGACTTTTTCGGATGAATCTGTGATAAGCTTGCTGCCGTTGTGCAATGACAGCTGTTCAAATAGAATAAACCGTTGAGGAGGGTGAGATTTTCTATAGAACTCCCGTGTGGGAAGATATGCTTAAATCGCAGCTTTCAACCACTCAGTTGTCCTATTTGCGCACTATTCCGTACGAAAAGGAAAAGATGTTTCGCCATGGAGAATCTCTTAAGTAATAACTGATGCCACCCCAGCCAGCATTACTGTAATACTTTGTCGTTTGAGCAATACCGCTTTAACCTCGGATTAGTTTAGGGTGATATATATCATTATCACACTGTGATTAGCATTCCCAATAGAGAAATGCACATTTCGTACAGAGTCCTCATGGACTATGACAAGAAATAGGTGTAGAAATGAAATTCGATGGTTCTGATAATTTGAAATAATAGTCGGCAATGGCATTAGATATATCAACAATGGTATATGTCTCTTAGATTATATGTAATGTTACCAACTCCGTCAATATAGTACGACAAGCCAAGTCAATTATGTGGTAGGGATTAAAGTCATCAAACATATGAACTTGGACGCTAGTGTCATAGGGGAGTGCTACATGCATGCTGTGAGAGACGTGATTAATTAAATTACAGTCCTTAATCTAGGAGGGGCGGTAAATAATTTTTAACAATTTAATGTTATGTTGTAAAGTTAGTCTAACGCACATAAAGCTTGGTCGTCTAATTTTAGTTTAGATTTTCTTACCTCAACTTAGCTCGATTACGACATCGTTTTTTTAATTGAGCACAATAAAAAACGTCGTAAAATTCCTTTTTTTTATAACTTTTACATACGTTATATATATATATATCGTATTAAATACGAGAAATCTGCGCCGTATTCCCCCTTCCAAAATGACACCGCTGAAAGGGCATGGCGAACCCTTTTTGAGATGACAAGATGCCTACTCATGGAATCGAAATCAACGCATAGTTTATGGATGTACTGCATATATCAGAAATAGATGGTTCAATAACAGACAAGGCAAAACGTCGTATGGAGCGTGTTGCGGTGTAAAACCTAAAATGAACAGAATTCATCTATTTAGTTCTGATTGTTTTGCATTTATAGAAAATACCAGTAAACTAAATACTAAAAACGAAAAAGGTATTTTTGTAGGTTACGATGAAAACAGCCCGGCATATTGAATCTACTTTTCAACCCAAAATGCCATAAAAAGTGTTAGATGTGTAAAATTCAATGATACATTAAATTTAAAAATAGCTATTCAGTGCATGAAAACGTGAAATATTACATAGCATCTTAATAGATCACAATGAAAATATTAATAACGACGACAATTATAGTAGAATTCTAACGAAAATTTTAACCAAAAACGTCGATACCCAATAAGGGAGCGAAAAAGGCTAGACTTCTTACGAATTAAAAAGATACAAGATTACACAGTGGATTACTGTTACTCGTTAAACAGCGCACCGGAAAGTTATAATGAGGCGATTAATTCAGAAAATCACCAAGAACGGGAACAAGCTATGATATCCGAATTGAAATCTTTATCTGAAAATAACACATACGAAATAGTGGCAAAACCAACAGATGGAAATATAATATCTTCACGCTGGGGTTTCTAGTAGTGAAACTTATCAAGCAAGATTTGTTGCAAAAGATTTTTTTACAAATTTCTGGAGTGGAATATTGGAACACATTTTCACAAACGAAGAATTTAACGACAATTAGAATTTTATTACAATTTGCCGCTGAATACAATTTAAAAATACATCAAATGCATGTAAAAATGATTAGTAAAACGCTCCGATTCATTGTGAAATCAATATTTACCCTCCAGAGGGATTTAAAATGAAAAACAAAATTGCGTGTGGAAACTTAATCATTATATGGACTGAGAATAGTGCTCACAATTGGAATTTTACACGCCATAATTATTTAATAGAACAGGAATGCAAGCAATGCCCCGTAGACACGTGCATGTATACCAAAAATGTAGGTAATAAATTGTTGATTTTGTGTTCTTTTTTTTTTTTGGTTGACGATATATTACTCGCCTCAAACTGTGACAACACTTGAAAAGATGTTAAAAATGAATTAAATAAAAAAATGTAAAATGGCCGATCTTGGACGACTGTCATGGTTCCTCGATACTATGAAAATAACTATGAACCAATCACGATTCATTGAAAACAAATCTGCTCAATTTCGGAATGCAAGATTGCAAACCGCGTCCAACTTACGTGGAAATGGACATAAATAAAAATCTAGGGACCGAAACAAAATTCATACATAATTGCATATACAGGGAAATTGTAGGGAGCCTTATCTACAAGGCCTGACATATGTTACAATGTAACAAAGCTACTTCCAAACTTATCGAAACAGACAATTAAGGACCTTACTCGAGCAAAACAAATCCTTCGTTACCTAAAAGGATATAGGAAACAATCTTTAATATTTTAAAAAAAACTACATATCCTCTAAATTTAGAAGGATTATCAGATTCAGATTGGGGTAACTGAGAATAGAAAAAAAGTATAGCGGGGTATTGTTTTTAGACTGTCTTGAAAAACTAAAAAGCAACAAATGGTTGCTCTTTCTACTTGTGAAGCAGAATATGTCGCCTTAACCCATTCCGCGCAGGAGGCAATTTTTCTGAACACACTTCTAAAATCTATTTTAAAAGCAGATCTAAGTAAAAAAAAAACATATAGTAATTTATTGTGACAATCAGCGTAGTATCTTATTAGCAAATAATTCTATGATTCATCAAAGTCAAAGCATATTGATATCAGATATCGTTTTATAAGGGATGAAATAACTAAAAAAATCTATTACTCTTACTAATGTGACGTCTGAAAATAATATAGCCGACATTTTCACTAAACCTATAAAAATAATAAAATTAAAACATTTTATAACCGAACATTTTGGAATCTAATTATGAATAAATCTCTTTTCAGAAACCCAAAAAGAGAAGAATGAACAGTCAAAATAACACACAAAAAAATAAAATTGTAAATTGTCCCGGGAACGACGTTAAACTGCAACCATTTCTACCTTACTAGCCAAATTATCTAACTAATACCTAACATAATGTTTTCAGTTTTTTGTTAAAAAGCAAGTCACTTGTAAAAAACTTGTAAATTTCCTTTTTGTCAAATAATTTTTTTCTATGTTTTGTTTTGACAAACATTAGTTAAAAAATGCATATCTGTGTATTTTATGCATATGTTTATATGCATTTGAAAAGTAGTCTATTTGTATGTTTATATGTACTTTAAAAGTTGTTATTATTATATGTATAAAAATGGCTTCTTTTTGCACACAGTGTACCAATATATTAACAATTCTTTTGACCACTGAGAATAAAGACAAATTCCCCCAAATCAAAAAAAGCACAAAAAAAAATTCAATTTTTATTTGTTCATTTATTTGTTTATTTTTATTTTCATTTATTCAACTTATTTTTCTTTCCTTTTCTCAAGTCAAACCAAAATTGAATCCGAATGGATTTTTCCATTATATCAAAAAAAGGGTGCGTGTAAAATGTTTTTGGCTACTGTTTTGGGGTATGAGACCAGTGGATTCGCCAGTCATTTTTATATCCACCGGCTGTACTAAACAACCAATGAACACCTTCCAAAGTTAGTATGAAAATTGTCGAATTCCGGATTCAATCAGTTCGCCGCGTAATACTAAAAATAAGTTGAATCTTTTATGGTAGATGTTGTTTGAAAAGGGAATCTAATCTTTGCGATGTTCTCTCAACATAGTGCGCACTTCAACTACATTTGAATAAATAATAGAATTATTATGGTGAAGTGGGGAGACAATCTTTGCAAATGGACGACAGCATAGGTCTGGTTTGAAGAACAACACATGGATTCGATGCAAAATAACACCGCTGCATAGACAAAGAGATTTGCTTCGAAAATCGGTCAATGATATGTAAACAGGACATCTACTAACTATAATTTCTTTAGGTTCCTGAAATTGGAAACTTTCTTATAAATAGTAGTTTCAACAATATCTAAGGGATAACCATTATTACAAATGGTCTTAGCAATAAATTTAGCTCATCATTCAGATTAACTTTAGAACAATTCATCAAGGCCCTATGTGCTAAAGTCTGAAGTAAATTGTGCTTTTAGTTAGTAGGATAAAAAGAGTCGCAACGCGTATAGAGACCGGTAAAGGTTGGTTTACGATAAACAGAAGTAAGAAAACACGAGGATGTCTTGGACACAAGAAAATCCAAAACCAGAAGAGTAGAATTCGTTTCCTTGTCTACCGTAAACTTAAGGGCTGGGTGAACGTTATTGAAAGACACAAAAAACATCCACCTTTGTTTCGTTGTCAAATACGTTACGTTGATTACACTTTTTGCGTACTCTGGAGGCCATTGGGGATTACGAAACCTTCATTTTTAGGTAAGATTGGGGGGTTGTGAATTATTGCATAACCACCACTTATATATTTATATATATATATACATGTATACAAAAGTATCTTAAAATATGAGACAATTGCCTAATACTTTTAAATGCATGAAATTAATCGTAACACAATGACACAAATAATAATTATCAATGACAATGAGAGACAGTAGCTTGACTAACTTCAGCTGCCCTGTTAGAAATACGCTTATTACATTTTCGCAACGCTCGTCAATACCCACTAATTTCCAGGGAATAACACCCTTGATTTACAAGTATTTAAGGGGGTGGGTGTTTTGCCGAATTTCTTCTTTGTATCATAGTTACATCGACCATCGCCTCTGCATTAGATCTGAAAGTGTTGTTGCTTAAAAAAGCGGCTAATGGAAAATGTTTGGGTGGTTCATCACAACCAAGCCATTGACCTGATCGTTTCCGATTATCATAAATGATCCACTTTTCGTCACAGGTGACTATTCGGTCAAGAAATGGATCATTAATGTTTCGCAAAAAGAGCATCGATCACACTTAAAAACATCGAGCTTGTTTATTTTCATTGAGCTAATGTGTGACCCGTTTGTCGAGCTTTTTCACCTTGCCAATTTGCTTCAGATGGTCCGACACAGTTGAACTGCTGACACCAAGTTCCTGAGACATTTCCCTGACACTTTGCACTGGGTTTTGCTCAACAATTGCTCTCAAATTTTCATTGTCAAGATTAGATGGCCGTCCGCTACCTTCTTCATCTTAAAGGCTCTCATCACCACTACGAAATTTCTGAAACAACCTTTGTACTGTTCTATAACTTGTGATTCTTTCTCCCCATGCCATATTGATATTTGCAGTTGTTTGAGAAGCATTGTTACCAAGCTTAAACTCATGCAGGAAAAGTAATCGTAAGTCTTCTTTTCTCATATTCATAATTATGGGCTCATTCGCTCATAAAACGTTTTCTGAAAGACAAAAAGCAAGAAATTATTAAAGAGCACATATAAATCAATAATCAAGTTGATGTTTATCTGAAATATAATAAACATCCTATGATAAAATCAAATTTCAAAACAGACTTCCATTTTCCGGACGACCTCATATATATACATATATATATATATATATATATATATATATATATATATATATATATATATATATATATATAATTACAGTTTTATCTGCTTCGGTAGGCATATTTCAGTAACCGAATCGTATCGACGATCCTGTAACTTCGTCAGACTAACAGAAATGGTTATTATGATTTGAAAAAGTTATATTAGAAGATGCAGGAAGAAGAAAAAAAGGTTTCAATTTTAATTTGACAAACTCTAAGTTTTAAAAGTTTATAAAATTAAAGTTTATAAAATTCATCCAGACAGGGATAGGAACAGAGGGAGGGAGAGAAAGGAAGAACGTGGTGAAGAAAAAAAAAGGATGTAAAATGCGTAAGACTTTGAAGGCGGGTATAGGGGAGAGAAATAGGGAGATAAGGACTAAAGGGGAAAAAGTAAAATGCAAACAGTGAAGTACAAACGGACTGCCGGCCTGTCGGGTAATTTGAAGATGTCATATGGACTGTTTTCACGTTAACCATGTATGCGGATTGGAGGGGGGCGTTGTTCACAGTAACTAAGACGCATCCTCTGAAGTTAAGGTTAGTTAATCTAACAAGTGCATTCATATATTTACAAAGAATTGGCTATAAAAAAGACCCCGAGAAATTAAGTAAATAAGCTTCAATAAATTAAGTCATAAAAATATGCATGTAAGTGGTATAATAATAATAATAATAATAATAATAATAATAATAATAATAATAATAATTGTTGTGGAGACGCCCACTTATTAACATAGGCGGGTGAGTGAGATCAATAATCGTACCAATCACCAGTACCGGAAGAGTTCGGTAACAGTCGTCAAACAGGCAAGACGCTTATGCTGCCTCCAGTAAGACATGCAACACGCCACCTTCTCGAACTGAAGTATACCTGAAGACATGCTTTTCTTCCTAATATATTATTGTATACCTTTACTTTCGAGTTGTTGTTAATTATTTGCGCAGACACAACAGTGCGACAGAAATTCGTAAAAAGACTTACGCGGGATGAAATCAACTATTAAAACACAACGACGGCGTCGAAAATTCAATAAAAAAGAAGACTTACGCAGGATAAAATCCACCATTACACACAACAGTGGCGTCAAGAATTTGAAAAAAAGACTTACGCAGGATAAAATCCACTAGTAAACACAACAGTGCCCTCGAGAATTCGAAAAAAGACCTACGCGGGAAACTCAACAGTGGTGTACGAAAAATACGTACTCGAAGAAAAAATATCTACTGTTGAACACAACAGTAACATCGAGGATTTTGAAAAAGATTTACTCGAGAATTTCCTGTATACACAGCGACAGTATTCGAAAAATAGTTTACACTAAAAGTTATCACGGTCGAAGAAAAAACAATAGAAAAGAAAAACAAACGAAAGTATCTTCAAAAATTTGTCCAGCGAAAACAAAAGAAAAACAAACGACAGTAACTACAAAATCGTCGGAAGAGTTATTCAAACACCGGATACTTGAAAGCAAAATACCAATAACCATTTCAAAGTAACTACGAAAGTGAAAGAAAAAAAATGTTATTTTCGCTAGTACATCGTGAACAAATTTATGCAAATTGTCTTGCAGGAGAAAAGTGATATTTTTTTTAGCTGTAATAAGAAAGGTTTTTTTTCTTGTACATAATCAAAACTTAACGGATTAAGAGAAAACTACGTTTTTGTTATCCCTCAATAGACAAAGGGAAAAAGAAAGGTTCAGCACAAAAAATAAAATATCGATAGAATTCGGTTGAGACAAAAAAATAAAGCGAACCTAAAACCTATATAGTTATTGTAAAAAATGAATTAGTAAAATAGACTGATTTTCTAATCTTTGAAATAAAAAAACAAGATGGCGGAATTTGCTAAAATAATGACACAGTTCATGCAGACTCAGCAGATCTTACCAAAAGAACAGCAAACGCTATACGCAGAAAGAGACGAAAGATAAAATGAACGACACATAAAATGCCTGGAAAGGTAGGGAGAAAGGTTCGCGCAGATGCAACTTGAACAGAAAGAACTATTAGAAACATTAACAGCTAATCCAATACTAGAAAGTAATACAGCATTTTCAAACACAACAAATTTTAATAGCATAGATGTGTTCACATACGTACCGGAAGAGGATAACACTTTTGATGTATACTTCAAGAGGTATGAAGATATTTTTGAAACAGACTCCGAAAACTGGTCAAATGGAAAGAATGTACGTTTATTACTTCGAAAGCTTGGTACCAGTGAACATTGCAAATTTGTTGATTTAATATTGCCAAGGTGAACGAATCAGGTAGATTTCGCTGAGAACGTAAATCTTCTTAAGGATTTATTCGGACCGAACATGTCTCTTTTCCACAAGAGATGGTCATGTACACATTTTAAGAAAACTGACAAGCAGGTCTACCTGACATACGCGTCAGTAGTAGACAAAAACTGTGACAACTTCAATTTTTCGGAACTCACGATGGACGATTTCAAATGTTTAATCTTTGCACAGGCTCTAGTATCCACAAAAAAAGAAGACGGGTTCTCTCAAAATTAGAGACAGAACAATGCGTGATATTGCAGAAATTAACAGAAGATTGCCAAAGGGCAGTATCGCTAAAAAAATTCTAGTGGTATAGGAGAAGCAGGAGTATCGTACATTAGGAAGATTAAAAAAACCTGTCAGAAACTCAGGACAAAGAAATTTTGAGATCAGTCAAAATTTAAGAAAAATACCCAAATTACAAATACTCAAAGTATAATAACTACAGAAAACGGAATTACGAAAATAGTGGATAAAAATTACTACCGGAACAGTAGTAGAAACTCGCTATGAAGCAAGCGAACAACAGAAGATGTTGTATTTGAGAGAAACAGCTTACCTTATAGGCTTGTATATACTGATGGGTGTTAGTTGTTTTCTTTTTTGATAAAGTCAATGTCAAGGGAGAGATTAAGCGCCTTCCTAGGGCTTTCCTCGTCTTAGATATATAGGATGGTGCTTTTGGGGGCGTATTTCGTAGCATGTCTTTTAAAATTTATGTATTCATGTTTGGGGGTATTTCGTCTTATAGATAATATTTTTTGCGTATCGGCCTCCTCACTGATGTGAGGCCCAATTATCTGCTCAATAAAGTTAAAAGAAAAGCCGTTTGATAATTAAACGGCTCTTGTTACGAGCAACGGTTTTGCGCATGTCGTTCAATATTCAAAGGCTACGTCTGACAGATTGTTGGGACGTGCACATATCGAAGAAAATTATAATATTAACAATAATAAACAATAATAATAATAATAATAATAATAAAAGTACTATATATATACATATGTATATATATATATATATATGGATATAACTAAAGGTATATATATATATATATATATATACATAATATTAATAAAAATATATATGTATACATGAACACATAAAAAAATAAATAAATATAAAAATAACAAAATCTACTCACAGTAATAACTACCCAGTAGACCCCTGCGAACATATCATGCGGTGTTCCTTTTCACCTAGATTGTAACGTCAGCTCTCTCTTTTTTTTCACGTATTAATGTTGTTTCTATTCGGCCGTTATAAATTATTGTAAATCCAGTCTAGGTGAGTATTTTCCTTGTTACGGCTTTTTCGCATCAGCCACATTCGTTGATCCGAGGCTTAGATATCTGAATTGCATTTGAATTAACTGTTCAATACAGTAAAAATTGGCGTTTCATATAATGACGGCTTTGCGCGCCTGACGTTTAAATTTAAAAGCTGCGTCTATATCAAGTCCGTTAAGTTATGACGCACTCATATCGAAAGAATAGAAAAATAAAACAAAAAAAAGGGAACGAAAGAAAATAAAAAGGAGAAAAGAAAGAAAATAAAAAAAATAAATAATTAAAAAAAAATGTTAAACAAAATGAAAAAAAATAAAAAATTGAAATCATTAACTAAATAAATCAGTACTGTGGATACATATTACCACTCGGTATTTCTTTAAACCCAGAGCCAGGTTGCACATTGTTCAGTAATTTCTGTTAGATTTTTACATGCTGCGCTTCTTTTCGGCCTTTAATTCCAAGCTGTCATAAAAGTTGATATAAAGGGCCTGAAATAAAACCTCTTGCTCCAATTTCAACAGCTCGAAGAATTGTAACGTAACCTTCACGGATCAACTCTCTTTTAAGGTTTTCATATTTCTACATCTTGTATTGGTGTTGCTTCTCTACCCGGCTCTCATAAGGTACTATCAATTCAATCAAAACGAATTTTTTCCTTGTTATTGACGAGAGAACAATGTCTGACCGTCGACCCTTTGCTTTTAGAATTTTTGGATAATTACTTTGCCAGCCAGGGAGATCTGCGGCGACTATCCAATCATCATTGATTCCGAGAATATTTTGGTCCTGTACTAGCAATGGGCTAGTTATACGTTTTGATCCGATCCACATTTTTCCTCCCTCAGCAAAAAAACTTGTGATTTATGTTAGCTGCTTCGGGCTTCATATGGTTACTTATTGTTGTGGTCAGTTCTTCCAATACGCTGTTGTGCCGCCACGTATATCGCCCATAAGCAAGGGCCACTCTGCAGGAACTAAGAACATGTTCCCTAGTCTGAGCGTTTTCCTTGCATACAGGACAGGTTGGATCATCCCCTTTCTTCCATTTGGCAAGGTTAGTCATTGATGGAAGCATGTCGTTAGTTGAGCGTATTAAGAAACTTAACCTTAGCGGCGACATTTGCCAGATGCCATTCCAGGTAATAGATCTTTGCATAGCTTCTTCCCAGTTTGTCCACTGTCCCTGCTGTGAATGTTGAATGGCTTTTACGAACCTTTTGCTTTTCTCCTTGCTCCTTATTTCCTGAATGACCAGATCTCGGCGCTCTTTGGTTGTAGATGTAGACCATCTTTGAATGCTGGTCATTCCCAGTCCAGATGTCCCTGTCTGAGTGAGCCCAATGACTTCTTCGAAGGCTAGGTTTTCTTTCGCTTCATTTATAGCATGTCGGAATTTCCATTTCCTTCCTGTTTTAAGAGAGGGTTGTATTGTCTTTACAACACTGTCGTTGGAATTGTCCAGCATCATCTGGAATCTGACTTCCCTGCTTTGGACTCCTCTGCAATAGACTTGAGCGGTAATTTTAGTTTGGATTGTTTGCTATATAGGGCAACATTTGATAATCCTGGAGGCAAACCTACCCATTTCCTCGTATATCTGTTGATTTTCGCTTCGATAGCCTCAACCGTATTCATAGTAACTTCATATATGAGAAGAGGTCATAAAAGAATTGGGATGAGCATGTGTTGAAGACACCATACCTTGTATTTACCTTGAAGTTGACAGCGCCCGATCGTCTTTAGACTCTCATCGACGTTTTTTATTGCCACTTTAACCTGGTTGGAGTCTTTCAAGGTTTTATCGTACCATCTTCCCAGGCGTTTTATTAGTTCTTCTGAGACTGTAGGAATTTTCTGACCACCCACTGAAAAACAGATATCTTCATGCACTTTTCCTTTGCTAAGAGAGAGGCTTCTGGACTTCTTAGGCTTGAAAGTCATTTTGGACCAAACCATCATTTCATCCATAATGCTGAGTAACTTGCGGGTGTCAGCTTCTTTTAATGTAAGTATCGTGGTATCGTCCATGTAAGCTTTTAACGGTGACATTTCGCATTCTTCGCCTAATTTAGTAGGCTTACATTGTTTCCTGCTGCTTTGAGAATTACTTGCATCGCAAAAACAAAAAGTATAGGCGATACTGTACATCCCATTGCAATTCCCACCTCAAGTCTCATCCAGTTTGTCGTGTAGTCACTTGTAGTAAACCACATGTGAAACCCATCAAAATGCATTGCAATCATTTTGCGTATTCCCTCTGGGATGTGGTGCATTTGAAGGGATAGTTAAATAATTTTATAGGGCACTGATCCATATGCATTAGCTAAATCGAGCCAAATGACGTCCAAGTCAGTTTTCTTTTTATTTTCGCTCTTTGGATAGCCTCCCATATTATACTACCATGTTCCAGACAACCAGCTATTCCAGGGATACCATCTTTTTGCACAGAAATATCGATATATTTGTTTGATAGTAGGAATTTTGTTATTCTTGAAGCCATTACTGCGAAAAAAATATTTTCCCTCTATGTTAAGAAGTGAGATTGGACAAAATTGATTTATAGCTTCTGCGTTTTGCTCCTTAGGTATGTACACACCGTCTGCTTTCATCCACTGGTTACTGACGTGACGGTTTTTCCATGCCAACTTCAAGTTAATATATAGCCATTTAAGTACTTTTGGGCATCTTCTGTAAAGTAAGAAGGGGATGCCATTCGGGCCTGGTGCAGATTTATTTCTAGCTTTGAAGACAACACGTTTAACCTCTTAATTTGTCATTATGTTCATATTGAACTTTTTATGAGGAATTTCTGGCCATATCAATTTGCTATTTTTTTCCAGTGGGATCTGCCGGTTGTGGTCTGAGTATGTGTGTCTTAGATGGGTTTCTAAGACATGTTGTTCAGTTTTTAATACTCCTGATTTTATTTGTTCAAATAGATTTCGGGCATATTTATATGGTCCTTGAATGAACCGATCGCGCTCTTTTCTCCGCTTCAGTCATTTTTCCTGGCCTGTTCCGCCTTGCTAAGAGCGCTATGTCTGTCTTTGAGATCTTTCCAGATATTCAATTAACCCACTTTTTCAAAAGGATTTTAAACGCGGAGTTGTCGTTTCAGATGTTTTTTCTTATTCCTAAAATCTTCCATCTCCCGCTGTCGTCTGTTTTTCTTTACGGGCGGTTTAGTTTATTTCACTTTCTCACCATATAATGCAATGCAAATGCGGTGTATGACATTACCACACTCTTCTAATCGTTGATCATACTTCTTTCTATCCAGTTCTTTATGTAATGCATTGCTTATTGTATGATCAAGCATACACCATTCTTCCGAATTGTCCGCCGGTGGAAATTTGATTCTGGGGAGTTTCAACTCACCCACTGGCCCAATTGCTTAGATATCCTCGGCACTGTGGGTTGCGTCCTGGCCTTGGTGTTCCGACGTCTTATCTGAGGTATCAGAGCGCTGCATATGAGTCATGGATAACTGGCACATCCCTTTTTGCTTTGGTAAATCTTCTTTCCTTTTAGGGAATTGAATTTTCGTCCACAGACGCATGGGAATTCCGTATGTTCTTTAATCATAATCCGTTGGTATGCCTGGGTCATATTCCGTTCGTTTCTTTAGGATCCATCATCCCCCTCCTTTCGGTGGATCTTGAGGGCATTGTTCTTTGTCTTTTTGTGTAGCTTGTGTTATAAGAACTCTGTGTTGCTGGCCCGGTGAGTTCATTTGGTCTTTCCCAACGTCCCCTGTCTTTCCAGGTGTCACTAGTCTATTCTCAGTCGCCATTCAGTCTATTCCTGAACGTCAACGGACTAGCCATGTCTCTAGAGGATAAAAATTACCACCGGAACAGTAGTAGAAACTCGCTATTCGGCAAGCGAACAACAGAAGATGTTGTATTTGAGAGAAACAGCTTACCTTATAGGCTTCTATATACTGATGTGTGTTAGCTGTTTTCTTTTTTGATAAAGACAATGTCAAGGGAGAGATTAAGTGCCTTCCTAGGGCTTTCCTCGTCTGAGATTTATAGGATGGTGCTTTTGGGGGCGTATTACATAGCATGTCTTTTAAAACTTTATGTAGTCATGTTTGGGGGTATTTAGTCTTATAGATAATATTAGGTCATCAGGAGAGAATACGCACCGTTTCGGGGCCTTTCTCTCTACGGCTTGTTCGCGCATCGGCCCCCCTCACTGATGTGAGGCCCAATTATCTGCTCAATACAGTTAAAAGAAAAGCAGTTTGATAATTAAACGGTTATTGTTACGAGCAACGGCTTTGCGCATGTCGTTCAATATTCAAAGGCTACGTCTGACATATTGTTGGGGCGTGCACATATCGATGAAAATAATGATGATATTAACAATAATAAACAATAATAATAACAATAATAATAAAAGTAATATATATATGTATATGTATATAACTAAAGGTATATATATATATATACATAATATTAATAAAAATATATATGTATGCATGAACACATAAAAAAATAAATAAATATAAAAATAAAAAATCTACTCACCGTAATAACTACCCAGTAGACCCTTGCGAACATATCATGCGGTGTTCCTTTTCGTTTAGATTTGAACGTCAGCTCTCTACCTTTTTTTTTCACGTATTTATGTTGTTTCTACTCGGCCGTTATAAGTTATTGTAAATCCAGTCTAGGTGAGTATGTTCCTTGTTACGGCTTTTTTCGCATCAGCCACATTAGTTGATGCGAGGCTTAGATATCTAGATTGCATTTGAATTAACTGTTCAATACAGTAAAAATTGGCGTTTCACATAATGACGGTTTTGCGCGCCTGACCTTTAAATTGAAAGGCTGCGTCTATATCAAGTCCGTTAACTTAAGACGCACTCATATCGAAAGAATAGAAAAATAAAACAAAAACAAAAACAAAATACAGGAACGAAAGAAAATAAAAAGGAGAACAGAAAGAAAATAAATAAATAAATAATTTTAAAAATTGTTAAACAAAAAAAAAAATTATTAACTAAATAAATCAGTACTGTGGATACATATTACCACTCGGTATTTCTTTTAACCCAGAGCCAGGTTGCATATTGTTCAGTAATTTCTGTTAGATTTTTACATGCTGCGCTTCTTTTCGGCCTTTAATTCCAAGCTGTCAAAGTTGATATAAAGAGCCTGAAATAAAACCTCTTGCTCCAATTTCAACAGCTCGAAGAATTCTTACGTAACCTTCACGGGTCAACTCTCTTTTAAGGTTTTCATATTTCTACATCTTGTATTGGTGTTGCTTCTCTACCCGGCTCTCATAAGGTACTATCAATTCAATCAAAACGAATTTTTTCCTTGTTATTGACGAGAGAACAATGTCTGACCGTCGACCCTTTGCTTTTATATTTTTTGGATAATTACTTTGCCAGCCAGGGAGATCTGCGGCGACTATCCAATCATCATTGATTCCGAGAATATTTTTGTCCTGTACTAGCAATGGGCTAGTTATACGTTTTGATCCGATCCACATTTTCCTCCCTCAGCAAAACAGTTGTCAATATAATAACTACAGAAAACGAAATTAGGATAATAATCAGAGAAACTATAATAAGACAGTTTCAGGTAATAATTGCAGATGTCATGAAAAACATGTGGAAAAGGAATGCCCTTACAAAAACACCAGGTGGTATAATTGCGATAAAGTTGGGCATAAGTGTGCTGGAGAACAAAAATAGAGTACACCAA
>NC_136518.1:39964964-40194964 GCF_053919585.1 Euprymna scolopes
CAGTTGACTTCCCTAAGAATTTTCCGAGTATCACTGTCTGAAAAGGTTTATCCTGGTGTCCTTATTTTCTGGATTTTATGTTCGGGTTGTTAAAGAATGAGAGCGAGGTGTTTTGGATTCCCTTCCAGCTCCGTGGCTAAATCTTTGATGGGTAATCCTTCTGCCAGTCCAGCAAATATTCTTTGCTTTTCGATAACCTTTAATCGCCTGAGTTTTGGGAATCCTAAGAGATCTGCAATAAAGCGATGGGCATAACTTCGTGAATATAGCATAAGTTCAAATAAAATAGTGTGTGTGTATGTGAGTGTTTCTGTGTCTGTATGTGCACAAACATATATTAAGATAAATATTTAATGCGCTTAGTGAATATTTTGAACATTTTAAGCTGCATTACATATATGCTTGATTACATAATTAGACAAAAATATTAATGCCTATTTTCCCATGTTATTTAAGAAAAAAATATTATTACATTTTCATCCCAAACAAGGCACATTGCCACTTTCATGTAGGGTGCTACTATACGAGATATAAGCTTCAGGGGTACTATATAATGATTTTGTCAACAAGATGCTTATTCACATTACACTTGAACGTTTGCATATCAGTACATTTGAAAAAGCAGGGACCCGAAAGGGATTTCCAAAGTCTAGCAGTCCTGGGGAAAAAACTACTGGAGTAGAAACCTCTCTTACATCTAGGGACCTCTACTGTGTAGGGACGGGAATTAGCAGCTTGTCGGGATTGTCGGCGATACTTACATCGAGTTTCTTGCAGTTTGTCGGAGCATTCACCAATAAAATACTTGTAGAGCATGTAGAGGAATGCAACATTTCGTCGATGGGACAGAAGCTGAATCGTCGATGACAGTTCAGGACCTATCAGGTCGGACACTCTCTTTTGAACCTTGTCTATGAGCAAGAGGCTAGAAGCCTACCTTCTTCGCAGTGGTTTTGGCAATGCTCTCATTGTAACTGTTTTAACTCGTGTTTCCTGTGAACGTTAGGTCGAGCAGTTCAAAAGAATTACTTTCAACTTATGAGTCTTTTGCCATTGCTATTGGTGGTAGACGGTTTCTTGTAATTATTGAAGGAAACAAGGTTAGTCTTTGTAGCATTTAATGTGACCATCCATTTTTAACCCATGTCACTACAGACTGTAGGTTTTCATCTAGTGTTTCTGCCATTTCCTTAGATATGTGTTCGTTTGTTTTCCTGTTGTGCCTGTTATAGAGCGTAGTGTCATCAGCGTATATACTGACCTCAGAGACAATTTTGTTAGTGAGGTAATTTATGAATATTAAAAATTATAAAAGTGTAAGGATAGACCCCTGAGGTACTCCCACACTTAGATCATATCGTTTAGATGTACGCTCGTCGAGGACAATCTTCGTACTTCCGAAGGATTTAATTATGTTAAGTATTCTTCCAGTGATACCACATGATCTGATTTTCCTGAGAAGGTCTTCATGACATACCCTATAAAAAACTTAGATATATCTAGAGCTAGAGCTCTCCCTTCCCCTGCCTTGTCTAGTGAATGGTATATCCGTTCAGAGATTACAGTTAGGATATCCGCTATGGAACAGTCTTTGCTAAACCCATATTATTGGTTGGTCAGAAGTTTAGCATTTGTAAGGTGAGTGACTTAAATTTAGTAACTTATGGACTAAAATATTTTTAGGAAAATAAGGTGATAATTTAATGGGTCAGTTCTTCCTCCAGAATTCTTTAAATCTGGTACCTCAGAAGTAGTTTTCAACAGTCAGGAAACCAATATTCATTAAGGTATTTGTTGTAAAGTTTAGAGAAAACTGGAGTTACCTCGGTGGATCATTTTTAATAGCATAGCCGGGATGATATCGGGTCATCATATATTTTGAAGTGCGTAGGATTTTATGATGGCATGTCTTTGTAAAGGGGTGATTTTGAGATCATCTAGCGTGGCGTCTGTCCGTATAGGAAAGTCAGGGAGGGGATGGTTCGCAAGGTCCGATGTGAAGTTGGAGGCAAATCAACTGGCAAGTATGTTAGCCTTCTCGATTGCTGTGCAAACAACCTCATGATTTTCGGACAGTGGGGGAATAGTTGATTGCCCATTATTTACTAAATTGTTGTAGACTTTCCAAAAATCACGGGTCCTAATTTCTTAGATTTGATGTGTTTTATGGTGGTCTCAGTAAATTCTCCCTTAGCTGTCGCCATTTCTCTCTTACAATTACTTCTATCTTCTATATACTTTTGGCTGTTTTAACTGAAGTTATGCCGGTAAAATATGCGGTACGCAGGCTGACTTAGAGCAATGGCAGCTGGACAAGTAGAAGTAAACAATTGGGGAGAGTGGGGATTGGTATAAAATTTCTACGTGGGAACATGTGTTTCAATTGTCGTTTTGAACTATTTCGTGGTCTCCTTTGCGTAATGTTCAGCGGGAAGAGAAAATATATTTTCCCATAGAGCTTCTTTGGTGAGACTCCTGATTGCTTCCCAATAAACCTTTTGATAATATCTCATTGTTTTTGCGATGGCTTTCAGTTTCGGGTGATTTAAACCATTATCACAGCATGATCAGCATTTCCAAGTGGGTTCTGGGCAATCGTTATACAATCATAAGGGGCTGTGGTCAGAAACAGATCTAGAAGTGATCCATGTTGTTCTTGCTCGTCTGGGAAACGGGTTGAAAACGTAAACATCTGTTATAGGGAATGACATATAGAGAAGCTATATGTTGTGCTACCAGCCGCGTTTGTGTAATAAGATTATCGAAGCCAATTGTTGTGGCGGACATTAAAGTCACCAAATACACGCACTTGTGCGCTAGTATCGAGGGAGAGTGCTATATCTATGTTGCCAGAGATTTTTTTTATTAAGGTGGAGTCCTGTGTCGAGAGAGAGAGAGAGAGAGAGAGAGAGAGAGAGAGAGCGATAGAGAAAATAAAAGTAGTTAATGTTATGTTTCATATTTAGTCTAAAGCATATAAAGGCATGATCCTCTGGTTCTAGTTTTGTTTTTCTAGTCAAGGGAAAGAAGTTTCGAATATAGACTCCTATCAGTGCTTATGTCTCTCAGAGTCCTTACGGACGAGTGGGAATTATCCAGGCATATAGAGGTTGTTATAGGATATGGGAGGGGGTGTAGGTTAATCTCAATTAGTGCAAAAATATCCGGGATGTTTGCTAGGAGAAATTATTCAACATCATCTAAATTACTTTTAAATCCCCAGATGGCACGTTAGTTTTATTTCAGATTAGACCTGATTTAATCGTAATTTTTGTTGTACTGTCATTTTGTTTTTGTTTTTTTAGTTTAACTTTTGGTAAGAGATGCATAACAATTGTTTATCGAGAACACTAGACAGACAACACAAGTAGATCATCAGCTGACCTTTAATCTATTAGGATTGTGGTCTCATGAAGCCCATCGGGGATGATTGAAGGGCCCCTTTCTATGCTCGACATGATACTACAAACATCCGCGATATTATACAACTGTTGATGAAACAACCGCTCATGGCACTACAAACATCCCCGATATTATACAACTGTTGATGAAGCAACCGCTCTAAGCGATACCAAAGAGTTAGGGCACCTGTACTACCATAGAAATAAGCGGCCAGGAACTGTCAATCCGGTCAACGCAATCTAATTGCACTGGCCTATATGGAACTCAAACACTTTCAAATGCACAGTTTGGAGGGATAGGATGTGGTGGGAGCGTGGAAAACGGTGTTCATTGCCCTAGGCAGGAAACATAAACGACCACTGAGTATTTCTGTCAAATATCTGTGATAGTACCTCTGCGCCTGGCTAATAGGAACAGATGGAATATGGAAGACGGGCGATATACAGTGCCTATCTACTCATTAAGCAGTTTAAGTTTGCAAACCGCTAATTTGTTTGAGTCACCGGCTCTAGGAAGGTTGTCGTCCAGGACTGAAGACGCCCCCACCTTGTGTTTAGCTTTAGAGTGTTCCTTCTTCGAGAAGAATGGCCTGGGAAGATCTACACGTCCATCAGCACCGAGATGGTTTGCCTCGTGTGTGTATCCTAATCTAGGTACTTTTGCGAGTCCTCGACCGTAATTATTGTTACTTGGTTTGTTTGTAATGGTTATATATGGTTACACTCCTCAAAAGTGATTCCATTGTTATTTGAATAGGAGATGAGTAAAACGTTCATGCAATGAAAGCAACTATATTTGCAACAGGTTAGTTAGAGTTATGGTTTAAGATTTTTTATCCTTTAAAAAAAAATCTGTTTTATTTCTTTTTATTTTATTTATTTTTGTGTTACAAATGTTAGCCATATATTCTTTAATTAAAATGTAAAATACAAAAAAGGAAATATATCGTTAGTTGTTTTAATAAAAATCGAACAAAATTAGTTTATTTGATTAGTATTATGAAAATTAAAGATTTAAAGATATTACATTTGTGTATCAAGTGCATAGAATAATATCATGGCTGCAAAGTGCTAAACATTATTTACAATTAGTCGACCGGTTTTTATGTTGGGATTTAAACCAACTATACCAATGTTTGTCTGAGTTTCTGTACAGTTTATATGAATAAATACAAACTCTTAAATTCTCAACTTTTGTACTCATAATTGAGCACTTTGTTGGAATTTTTACTCAGACAGAGTAAACACATACACACACAAACACACACAAACACACACACATATATATATTTACTGTTTCTGATATATATATATATATATATATATATATATATACATATATACATATATATACATATATATTAAGTAATGTGATTGATAATTTAAAATTTGAAAATCAAATTATAATTAAATTAAAAATCCGTTTCAAAATTTTGTTGTTGTTCCTTCTTATGAAACGGATTTTTAATTTAATTATAATTTGATTTTCAAATTTTAAATTATAAATCACATTACTTAATATTGAATTAGCTCTAGGATATTTACCTATCGAGCTTATTATATATCTAAATTACAACGAGCTCTTGCTCTTTCCTGTATTTTAATTAAACTAGTAATTTCACTGTTACATTGAAATACACTCAGCTCTTTAGACTATTGTTCTAATCCCCTTTAAATATATATACATACATATATATATATATATATTTATCAGAATATTTTATTATTATATTTTTAATCGAAATAGTTTATAATTATAGTTTTATTGAAATATAAAATCATAATAATTCGAATGATTACTGTTTAAACATTTTGTGTTGAATATTTAAATTATAGAATATTTAACTTTTTAACGATATATTCTGTACAATTTTGTATATTTACAATACTTAGTTTATTTTTGCGTCTCATAAAATATTCAAAACATAAAATGTATCCAAGATAATTTTTAGATTCAAGTTAAATTTAATTTTCATACTTTCCTTTTTAAGGTTATCAACAAAAATATTCGAAAACATGATTAATTGTGTACTTTAATTGTGTACCTTGGTTTTTAAATTTTATAAATGAAAATCTTCCTCAATACAATACTCGTAATCAAAAGAAATGCTTTTCAAATTGATATATATATATATATATATATATATATATATATATATATATATATATGGGTGTGTGTGGGTGTGTGTGTGGAAATATATATATATATATATATGTATATATATATAAACACACACACATACATACACATATATATATTTATCTATATATATATACATATATATATACATATATATATATATATATATATATATATATATATATATATATATATATATATATATATATATATATATATATACGGAAAATGGGTACCCGACGATGCCTGGGTCAACATGAAGTTTCGTTTGGAACAAACCTGCAATACTTTGGGTATTAATTATTTTCTTTGTGGGCAACGTCGATAACTCCACAGTAATTTCAAAGAAAAAGGAGCGCATAAAAAAATGTAAATGTAAACGCCCAAAAAAGAAGTGCCTGATACACTCACTACCAGATATTTCGGCGGAGTGAATACAAAGAGAAGAAGCTATTCTCCAGATATTTAGCATTTTGTTGCTCGTGCGCTATCCCCCACTCCTACAAAAATAGATTAATTAAATAAAAAATAAATAAAGCAAAACAATTTTGTTTCAATAAAAATAAGCAGCGAATTCCGTAGCAACCGAGGAAAAAACCGCCTAGGCAAACTCCAACCTTGGAAGCAAATAAAGCTAAAACCTAGTGTAGAAATAATAATGTTATACATATTAACTCGTTTTAAAAGATTAATGACACAATTTAATTCATTTTATTAGCCCGTTTTTTTTTGTTTTGTTTTTCGACTGGCTTTTTTCGACTTGTTTGTTTCTTTTTTTGGGGGGGAGGGTGAGGGGGTTCAATTCCTGGAACGCTAAAATATTCTGTATAGTCGTTTCAAGAATAACAAAAACAAACAAATGAGATTTTCTCGCTTATTTATAAGTGTTTTATTTTTTGTGATATTTTTTTAATATTTAAAAATAAAATAAAACGCCTTTCTCTCTACACGAAATAATTTGTTCACGCAAGAAACTAATTACGATAAGCAAATAATTTTATGTGGAGAAGAATTTCTTTTTTTATGTTTCGCACTCAGGAATGTACGAATAACTCGACAGAAGAAATAACTCTACCCGTTTCTAATAAAATCGATGTCGGAAATAATAATCCAAATAAATTAAATTAAATATTTCCTCAATAGAATTAATATTTAAAGTTGATGAAACAACAATCTTAAATAGAATACTTAAAATAACCCCCTCGCTAAAAACTTTAACTAACATACAGCTATTTAATAACATACATTTTGCTTAATATATATGCAAACGCGATAATCTCTTAATCAGACATTTTGAAAGAATATATAATAATAAATGAAACATTTATGTAATGAACCTTTTGTATATATTAATAACATTGTGAACAAACAAACATACAGACAGGAATACGAATTTATATATATATATATATATATATATATATATATATATATATATATATATATATATCCAAATAAAAATATAAGCGATTTTCTGAGAAACATTATCTTCAAGGTAAATACGCTTAGTTAATCGTATTATCGTTTAACAGAAAATATATCAACAAATTTGCGTAAATAAATATGAAGCAATAAATGTCTTCATAGCGGAATGAATTAGACACCGGAATGTAATATAAAAGGTCCGAGGTTCGATTCGTAGATACAATCAATCTACGCTTAAGAGGGTCGGGCCCCGAAACATGCGTGTACGAAGATTATTGCTTTAAAAAATATAAATAAATAGATAAAATTATTTGTTTACGTAACAAAAAAATTCTAAGAAACATGAGCTTCAATGTTGAGACGCCGACATTGTCTATGGCTTCATGGCGTTATCGATTAAGCACCGGACTGTAATATGTAAGATCCGTGGTTTGATTCTTTGGTACAGGCAAGCTACGCATAAGAGGGGTAGGTCCCCGAAACATTCATGTGCCTACATTACTGTCTTAAACATAAAAATATTGTTTGTTTACATCCAAATAAATATATGGGCGATTTTCTAAGAGACATTAGCTTCAAGATGCAGACGGTAAGTTAAACGTTTAAAAAATCAAAAAAAAATTGAAGTATATATCGATAACTCTCAATCTATCTATATATATATATATATATATGTGTGTGTGTGTGTGTGTGTGTGTGTATAATTATGAGAGGGAGAAAGTTTATCAGGTCTACAACATTTGTAATATGACAGAGAAGAGAGTGCATTTAAACTGGATGTGTTTTAATCAGGAGTGGACGATGCCGTTGAATGTTTAAAGAAAAGCAGAGGGAAGACGTTTTAAATAACGTGGAAATAAGATGGGCATATTTAAAATCTCCATTAAATAAATATATACAGGGAGAATGAAAAAGGGTAGGGAAAAACAGGGGGATTATACAAAAACTAAAATGGATATTTTTATAAAACCAAACTTCCTAAAATTGTATGAGTGAGGAATGATATATCCCGCGTATAAATATACGGAAGAGAGAGAGAGAGAGAGAGAGAGAGAGAGTGAGAGAGAGTTAACAAATAACATTTGTTTATCTCACATATAAAATATACACAAGAGAGAGGGAGTAGGAAACTCATACATATACATGTATAAGTATACATATAAAGCTATGGTATCTTCCTACTAATCACCTAAATGGCCCAATGTATTAATGAACCTCTTCTGCCGGCAGAGAATCGTTTTATGTAGTCAGATTCGTATTTTCAGATGATTACTTGATCGGCCTCGAAATAGAATTAAAAAAGTTTCCGTTGTATGCCAAACCACACTTTACATTATACAATAAATGTTGGCCAATCGCAGAATGTAACTTATTGTTGGTAGGGTTGACGATAGTTTTATTTTAATTTTTATTAAGGAAACATGTTTCCCGAATTTTGAAATCACACGAGGTAGAACAGACGGAAAACAATTGTTGATAATCTGTTTAAGTTGGTAAATGAGAGGAACACATTTGTCTCCAACCTATGGCAACTTAAGGTATACAGGACAAGTAGAAGGGCCAAAATATTTATTTAATGAATTGATTTATTTTGAATTAAATACATTTATCAATGATAAATTGAGGGTAGCCGATATCGACCAGGATTTATTTAAGTTTAGTTATTTCAGACAAGGGGAAACAAATAACCAAATCCTTATATAGAAACTTATAAATCAACATAAACTTGATTGTTTTGGGTGTAGATGAACATCATTTAGTATATAAACCCGTAAAGGTCGATTTTCTATATATAGCGCTAAGAAAGCCAGCTCTTGACATTTCGACCAGCATCTCCAGGAACGGGAAAAACTGCACTTTTCGATCTCTATATGGAAGGGCAAAGCGTTATGTAAGGAATTGAGAAGTTAGAAGAATTCTAAAGCCAGGTTCCGAGAAGGAAAAACCGCAAACGTATCATCCGCATAACGAAAATATAAAGCGGGGGTGTTATGTGTTGACTTGAAAATTTATAATTCATAAAACTCAACGGAAATGTAGGCAAGGATAGGACTTCAAGTGCCGCTCATTGAAACCCCATCAATTTTTTGGTACATCACATTGTCAAAATTAAACTGGACTGACTTTGTTAAATAGAAAAGGATGTTAATAAATATTTTCCCGGTAAGGAAGGAGGAACAAGTTCACTACGATAAAAGGTATCGCAGCAAGTAGCAATGGTCTCATCAAGAGGCACGATAGTAAATAAACTGAAAATATCTAACGAGCAAAAGAAATAATTATTTTGGATGGGGATAATATCTTTAATGATTTTGGAACAAGCAAAGAATCAGAAACACAATAAGTGGAATAGAGTGTAAGGACAGTTAAAAGTAACTCAGTGAACCATTGTCCGAGGGAATTGGGCAAGGACATTTAGCAAGGGCACACACACAAACATACACACACACGTATATATATATATATATATATATATATATATATATATATATATATATATATAATGCAAATTATACATAGATACCATCAAATGGGACAATAACATACATCTGAAGATGCCAGATCCTTCTAAGATGTGCCAACACTTCCTAACAACTACGAAGATCACATACACCTTCAGAGGCATTATTTGAACATGAATCCAAATAAGTTGCAAAATACATACCTTGCACCTTTTAGGCATGGTCTAAAACCTACCTTTCCATCTAATTCGCTTAACAAAATATACCATCACGTTACTCCTTATTACCCAGTTCCAATTCGCTTGCTTCATTAGTGTGTGTTCGTAATAAAAAAGCCATTAGAATAAAACGTGCTAGGCGTCTAGAGACGTTTACAGTGAAGAGGGGGAATTTTGCTGACTTAAAAGCATTATCTCTAAGTTTTTTTATGTGTTTTATTTAGTTCGGTGATTGCATCAATGTGCAAAATTTTAAATGTGTAAGAGAGGGATGCTCACACCTTACCATAGATCTTGTGCCTCAGTTGCATTTTGCCTTCTTTGACTAGACAAAGCTTAACAGGCACCCACACGCACACGTACATACACCCACACCCATACAGACACACTCGCGCATATATATATATATATATATATATATATATATATATATATATATATATATATACATTTTGAGATAACTGCAATTATCTATGTATTTTATAACAACAATGCATTAAACCATTTGGAATACAAATATAATAATGAATATTCCTAGAATGTTTACACATGAAATTGTGATGAAGATTAAATTTATGATTTGCGCGTAACAGTTCACAAAGCTTATATTTCAACTAATGTTACACAAGAACGAGGACTATATTTAAAATAAACGAAGGAGAGATAAACACATATTTTCAATAAAAATGCGATATATTATAAAAATTATGTTTAAACTTTTACGTAACACGATTAAATATATCGTAGTTGTTGTTTTTTTCTCAACCGTCTCGTTATTAGGATCTAAACGCTGCGTGCATATAGAATCGCAAAGGAGCCAAAAAAATCGAATAAGCTTTTTTTCTATTGAAATGAAATGCATTTATTAATATTTTTTTTTAAATAACTCATTCAGTCTTGTTTTAAATGTATCTTAGTTTATCTCGTCTGCAGTGTAGTTTACAAATCCCTACCTTCACACCAGTACAACACATATATTCTGCATTGGTCCGCATCTTTTTCCGGTTCTCGATCACACACCTGTTTGCACAGTCGCCTCTAGTCCACATTTTTTCTTTTTTTTCTCGTGTTTTCCTTCTCCTTGCTGTGACGTCTCTTCGCCCACTGACTAGGTCAGTAACATATGTGTGATGTAGTTGCTGTTGCAAAAAGCAGTAACGGCTTTGTTTCATAATGTTTACGCTAAACAGGACCGGCCTTGGATAATTGGAGGGCCTAGGCAAAGTAAATTTAGTGACCCCCCAAAATAAAATAGAAAAATAAAAATAAATATCGATAAAAATCAAGCAATTTATTAAAAACTATATTCATATCTAAATCAACCAAAAACTGAAATGTGTGCAGATGTCATAAATCTTAAAAAATCAACTTTTTGCGCTTTGATGGCAGCAAATTTTGGAACAAATTGTGAATAATCCAGCGACTGGATGATATCTGTTTCGACATATATCATTGCCAGGCTGTTAAGGCTTTCTTGTGTCATTGTCGATCTCAGATATATTTTCTATTATTTTAAGCATGGACAAACTTCTATCCCTCAATGCAACAGTAATATAAAGTTTCAATGCTATACGAAGGGCTATAGCTACATTTAGAATAGCAGTATTCAAAGCATTATAATAAATAAAATGCAATGTATCAAGAGAAGACGGTGTTGATATCATGCATCTATATTAATGCGCCACTATGTTGTTTTATGCATAATTAACACTATGCATATAGTTTTTTCTCATGATTCCTGTGCTAGGCCCTTACAATCGGAGACCCTAGACGGCTGCCTAGTTTGCCGATACCTAAGACCGGCTCTGTTCTAACAATACAATAAATAATGGCAAGCATATATTACTCAGTCTAATTATCAAGAAGCATTAAATGTATAAGCGATGAATGAAAATAACTTTGTTAAAAGCAATAGAAAAATATAATCACTAGTTGTGTACTCTGTATAATTAGTAGTAATAGTAGCATTGTGATAATACTAGCAGCTGTTTAATTTTGCACCCATTTAACATGCAATACAGCAGGAGTGTTTCGTATTTTGTACAATTTAATTCAATTGATACTCAACAATTTCAAATCCCATATATTTTTACCGCTAGTTGTAGTAGTAGCAGTAGTAGTATTAGTACTAGTATTAGTATTAGTAGTTACATCAATAGATTTTATATATTTTTTATTCAATCTTAAAAACCAAGTAGACGTATTGTGATGCCCTTTTAAGGCCAGTTTTATATTGGCAAACCCAATTATCATGTTCTGTAGTAAAATGTATATCATCGTTACATTTATATTTCTGCGAATTTATGCAATCGGCGAAAATAGGGAACAGAAGATTATGAAAAATATATTATACAGGAAACATCTCCAGCATATATGCATCCTAATTGTTAAAAATATTTGCGAGAGTTGTGTTATTTAGGTTTATGTAGTTAAATTCCAGCATATACTTCAGAGCACATTTACTCTAACGGTGTGGTAAAAAATCAAAGTGAAACAACACTACTTTAACGGTTTATCTGTTAACAGTATAACACCTATTAGTTTACTTTTCCTGTAGTTCTAGGTGCACAATTAATATCATTATAACGCAGCTTCCCAAAGGTATTTTATAATAGAGTTTATGTATTCCGTCGATTATTATTAAGGTTAATTGTTTATTTGTCAAATTATAGATTAGATTTTTGGAATATACGCACTTATTTGTCGACAACGAATAGTGTTTTTGTATTAATTTATAACAGCGATGCTATCATCAGATGTAGACCACTCAATTTTTAAGTTTACCAAACTATCCATAAAAGTTGAGAGAAACAAAATAATTGTACTTGTCCTGAAGGCAGCAGACTTGTTACATAATTGCTCAATCCTGTAAATATTAATGCATTCGTAATCTGATATTTTCGAGAAAATAATTCGGCACATAACTGTCAATTTTCCAAACGTAAGCATTGACGTGAAACGTAGAATTTAATACATGAATGTCCTAGAGGTTTGACAAAATTATCAAGTCTCTGCTAAGAATATGCCTTCTTTTAATTTAAGTAGGACCATATATGTATTCTGGTTTCTTTTATTACAGTTCTCATCTTGGTTACATGAACAAGTGACTAAAAATATCGACTGGCATTTATTAGATAAGATGTACCTTAATATCATATTCTTGTTTCAGAAAGAAGACGGTCAGGCGTAAATGACTGTTGTTTACCTGACTCGAATCTAACGTAGAAAATATTAAATGGCGTAGTATTTAAGAATAGAATAGGTATTTTAATCTATATTAGGAGAGAAGGTCGGACCTTACCTCATTGATTATGAATACCAGCGTCTAGCGGATGCGACAGGACAGAGATGTAGTTATACGCGGATGATGTAAACAAAGGGGTATGATATCCTGGTTATATACAATCTGCACAACATATGTCTAGAAACCTTTTGAAGTTTTCATAAGCATTGATTTTAAAATCAAGTATCTATACTTTAGATCCTGATTCGTATATGTAAAAATTAATCTGCATTTTTATTCGAAATCCATTGAATCTGTTTATTATAAAATTTAATTTGGCAGCACGTTATTCAATGATGAGTAGCTTTCTGTTTAAGGCAAACGGTAACTCAGAAAAATATTGGAGACTTTTGGAAGTTGAAAATTAGAGTATTGTATTATAGCCCTATTGATTTTTAACTGATTTCTTAATTAATCAATATTCGTTACGCACAAACACGAACTGACACACTTTTTTCTTATTTCTGCCTATCTAATTTAACAGCACTTCCGCCGTGCTAAGGCATTATTTTCTAGCTGCAAATTGTCTTTTTTATCTTTTACTTTTATCTCGATTTTTCGTGCGAGTTACTGAATATTTGATAATGAAAAGTATACAGTAGGTGTTCTTATTTCATTCTGAATACTTTTTTGTTTGAGAGAATTTTAACATCTTGCATAAGCAGTACTTTTCTTAAAAAATGTTCTAATGTTGCATGAAAATTAGTTTGCTTTTAAAAATTAATTTAATATATTTTAAATTTTCCTTTTATTACAGAGAATTCCATTGCTAACCCATAAAAAAAGACTGTAATATACATTAAAAGATAGAACTAAAGAGCGTGTAAGAGACACATATCTTCAAATAGGCAGTAAAAAAATCTAAGTTATACTAAAACATTTTTAAACTTGAAACAATGGCATTGTAATTCTATTTATTGACATTTGTTAATACAGTAGGACTCCGAAAGACGGTGGCCCTATGATACGTTTTTTTCAGGTAATGATGCAGAATACAATGATTTTTCCGGCCCTTGGTTAAACCATTTTCCCCGCCATACGGTGTTATATGTAATGTTATGTGACATGTGTATTATATATTGCATTGTATTTTCGGGCACCTGGTCTCGGCATTTTCTCCGCCATACGGTGTTATATATAATGTTATGTGACATGTGTATTATATATTGCACTGTATTTTATCAATAATTTTTTATTCCGAATCCTGTGGTCCTACTGTACCTGATAAAAGTGGTAGGAAGTTACAGACAATAGGTCATGTTTATCATCTGTAGTATACATGATTTTTAGTAAAGTTAGTTGACCTCCTAAATTTTGTTACTTTTTGCTTCACTTAAAATATTTTCTGAAAGGCTCCTAAAAGTTAATTTTTGCTTTCCGTATGAATCTAGAGATATCCGGATTTTTGTCACAGATCATTTATAACTAATTTCAATTCAGTGTTTAGTGTGTATAGAGTTCGTTTTAGTAGAGGTCTGGAGGTCTCATAAAGTGTTTAAATGCTTTTTGTAGCATTTTGAAGACTTCATTATTTTTATATTTCACAGATCGATTTAACATGGAATATCTTGTGGCAAAGATAACCCATCTACAGACTCACAGTGATTTCCCTTGTAATTATTTTACTGTAGAAATATTTGGCGTATGATTTCTTAATCTGCACTTATGTCGAACTGCCACATAAGTGCGTAATAGAAGTATAGCACAACACCGGAACTCATAAGGTAAGCACATGAAAACATAAACAAACTACGATTTTCACCCTTGAAAAATAAAGCGCAATTGTGGCTAGCGTAAAATCAAATCATCTCGCTTCCGCTGTAAACCTTTTCCTTACAGTGGCAATCAACGGCGGCCTCTGGCTGTCATTTATGGAAATTTGGGTGAGTTGTGATTAGAGTGTGTTTGAGGTGGTTACTGGCGTATACTGGTCGGCAATGTGTTTCTTTACATCTAGCTGTCATGTACGGTAATGCCCAATCGTCTGTCACCAACTCTCCAGCGTTGTTTGATATTGGCATCCACTGGTTGCCATCTGATGCCTCTCACGACCACTGGCGGTTGGTGATGGTTTGAGATTAGTACTTGTATTTATGTGCGTTTACTAGTCGATCCTCAGTGGCTTTCATAGCTGTCAGTATTGGTTCACTGTCGGCCTCGACCATTAGCGACGACCGTTATGCGACTGCTCCTGAATATAAATAGTGGAAAGTCTAGATGATCCGTAGTGTGCTTGTGCGGTGAATTGCGTTAAGCCAGTCTCTGTCACTATTGATCATGCCCAGTGCCGAAACATATTGGACGTCTCTGAAAAGGAAATTGGCTTTTCTCAATATTCGTATCCTCCATTGAATGATAGTGAGGTCCATTGGCGGACATAACAATTAAATGACAAATATAGCAGTATTTTATTATTTTCCAATGGCAACTGTCACTTAATGTGATAAGTGAGTACTGGCTGGGACTAGCGAAAATTATTGTTTTACATTTTTCGCGCACTGTCATTGTCTTTAATTGATTGGGGCATTTCCCTTTTACGTTGGAAACTCTCACCTCATGTAACTGGTCATGTCATGTACTGGCATGCAATGATGGTATCTGGCAGATCGCAATGGACCCGGCAGATCTAACTGACCCCTTGCGAATTTTTGCGGACCCCGGCGGACCTGGGATGACCCCGACGGATTTTGGCTGATACTGGCTAAACTTAATTGGTGTTTATTTTTTTTCGAAGCATAAGCACAATAGGGAATATCTCATTCTTATTTCTAAGGAGCCCCTGATTGCTGCATCGACGACGACTGATAATATATCTAGTTTTTCAAAAGAAGCTTCCATTGCGCAGTGTGTAAAATATGGGAACGAAACGAAATAAAACGGAAATGATTTAATCTATGGTTAAATATGAAAAGAATCTGCGTATATATATATATATATATATATATATATATATATATATATATATATATATATATATATATATATATAGTTCTTAGTGTAAAACTGCGAACAACGTAAATTAAGCAATATATTTTTCTTAGTGCAAAAATGTGAACAACGTAAAGCTAAGCCTGGTTTAGGTGTAAATTTGATATTTTAGATTACGAAATGCGATAATTACGATGGGATAATTATTTTAATAGGAAAAGTAATTTCTAACTGTGGGAGCAGAAATAATAATATGAAAAACATAAGAAAATAACGATGTCAAATTTACAAGAAAGTTCGTAAAAACGTAAACAGAAAAAATAAAAATTAAACTGAACGCAATCAAATAAAACGGAAGTACATATATAAAATAACGATGTCAAACATTCCAGTAAGATCGGAAAAATGTCAACAGAAAGATATAATGGAACGAAACGAAATATAAAGGAAATGATGTACTATATGGTTACAAAATAAATTAAAAAATAAAAATTAAATGGAAAGAATCTGTTTGTAATTAGTTTGTATTAGTGTAAAAATGTGTAAAACGTGTAAGTAATGTAGTTATCTTTCCTAGTGTATAAATGTGAACAACGTATAAGTAAGAGTGGTGCGTTTCCCCCAACATGAATCAGTAGAGTTTTTGTAAACAACTAATAAACCCATAAACGGTTGACATCCGTAAAGATCCCCGTGAAGGATCAAGTAGCGGTGTAAATGGGGAGCGGGAAAATGAGGAATTTGATAGAGAGAAAATATTTTACAACTTCCGTTAAATCTAAACAATTTCGGCAGTAGACTCTCACCAGGACAAATATAGGAATGGATGATTATCGAGCAAGTGTAGAGGTAATAGCCTATAGCACACCTCAGATAATGTGCCGCAGTTTTTGCATATCAGATGTGCATGAACTCTACTAGTTTTAATCCTATAAAGGTCAAACCTACACGGGAAAATGAGTTAATTTTATTTATATATAAAGAAGAAGAAGAAGAAGAAGAAGAGATGAATAGTTTTGTATTCATTTACATTCTAATATTTTTTTTGTAATTTCTATTAATCCGTTCTATTTTAAACTTATTTGGTTTACGAAACAGTTATGTTTTTCGATTAAGCTTTCTATTTTCTTTATTTACAAGACAAATTATGTATATCTAATCCGACATTTGTAAACTAAATTGTTTTATTTATTTCAAAACATTGCTTTAATTCTTTAGTAATAAGCCCGATTTGTTTAATACATGACAAAGCCAATAACTGTATTCTCATTTTTAATTTGATACTTTACCAAATAAGGGACATTTATCTTGAATATAGATTGTTGCGATCATGTGAGGAACATGGCCGTGTGGCTTTTTATTTCACATCTGTTGGAGTCAAACAGTAGTTATACAGGTATAGATATTTAATGAAAATATTTATCTTTACACACAATCACACACATACACACACACACACACACACACACACATATATATATATATATATATATATATATATATATATATATATATATATTAGCGGCAACCTGGTGTTGCCGGTCGTATAATACGCTTACATATTAGCTTTTGTTCATGAAAGTGTCGCATTCCTAATCTATAAAAGCAATTGCAAAGGTTAAAAAAAACAAAAAAAAACAATGGCGTGTGGCCCATCACCTAAAACCGAAACCCGTATTATCTGTAAGCGCATAACCGAAACATATGCTTACATTAAACTGAAATATAAAGCTATTTACTTCATGACTTTTTATTCGAGTATACGTCCCCACAAAAAAATATAATACGGCAATCCATCTACGCCCGGCCAACATCAATGCTTTTTGATGATATTGGGACCCCTTTTGTTGCTATTTTACCGGCTAAAAATTAAGTCAAATTTGTGCTACATATCTAAAGGTCATATATATATATATATATATATATATATATATATATATATATATATATATATATATATATATATATATATATATACGTTTTATTTTTTATTACCGTATCTTTCTGTTAAGTTACATTCATGTTTCGGTTACACGGCCGTTTTTTTGGGCCGTCTGTAGCGTCCTCAGACTTTTACAGAAATGTTCGAAACAATAATGTAATTAACAGAAAGATACGGTAATAAAAAATAAAACGCATATTTGCTCTACAACAGCATTGCGCACTTTCTTCAGTTTTTATTAATTATCATCTCATGTATACACACACACACACACACACACACATATATATATATATATATATATATACATATATATATATATATATTAGAACCCCGGGATACGTCATTAAATTATTAACAAAATGCATCACAGTATATAATACACCTGTGCATAATGAAATACCATTACAAACAACATAAGGCGGGACTAATACAGGATGTTTACCATCATGCATATTAACAACTAACAGAATCAGTTACTTTGAAACATCTTATATGAGTTGAGATTTTTAGTCAAATATAATTCAACGCAATTAATCCGTTTCTATATTGGTGGATTATTGACTAAATATATTGGAAAAATTTAAACAATTTACTATCGAGCCGAAAAACATCGTATTCCACATCCTAACATGAAAAAAAACCTATCCTAGGGCAATCGTATATCAGGCTTCTATTGCAATGGGAAAATATTTTTCCTAAAACTGATATTTCAATTCTATTGTTTTTCTTGAAACAACATATTAAAACGTGTAATGTACAAAATCCTTACGTTAGCCGCCTTGTCAACCGTAATAATCACGCCTAATTCTAAAAAAAAATATATAATCAAACCGCGTACTTTGATCTAAGTAGTCTTTAGTCAAGGAAATACGTAAATTTCATTAGTTCGCCACCGCGTAAACATGTTGAGATATAATAAAAATAATACGTTGACTAGGCAGTCAACGTTCACAATAACTGAAAAACAAAATAAAATAGGAAACATATATTCGAAATTTATTTAATTATTTTTTTCGTAAGAACTTGTTAAATTGCTGTCAAAAGTATGACAACGTGTAATTAACAAATATTGTAATTAATAGTTGATTTAAATTATATAAATAACATTGAAATGTTTTTATTGAAATCAGTAAAAACTCGGAATTAAGACTCATGCTGAAATTGGTTGAAAATTCCACTAATGGAACTAATCTAGGCTGCAAATGCAAATGGTTAAAATAAGAATCTGCAATGGAAGGCAGCAATATTTGTTTTATATGCTGAATGAGTATTAAAACAAAATAGTTAACTCAAATCATCACAGACGCGTGCAATTATTGAACTTAATAAAATATTTCGTAACACTGTAAACTAGATGAGGTGAAGAAACAATGATGACTAAATAACCTATTTACACACAGAAATGTGACTTGGAAAGAAGATTATCTCTCGTCACAACAATTATAGACGTGTACCATATTTAGAAAAATCGACTGATAATATCTGTAGACAAGAATATATTCATTAGGTACTGGCAGGTAGATTGACCATATTGAATTTTTATGTGGCCTCTGTCTTTTTATTGGACTTGGGTATTTTTTTGGGGGGGTGAACATCTATTATTCATATAAATAAATAAATACATACATACATACATACATACACACACAGGCATATATATATATATATATATATATATATATATATATATATATATATATTATTTAAAGTTGTTATTATTCATAGGTAAGGTAACCAATAAAGCATACCGAAGTTATTACAAGAGTGCTCAATACCAAAGTAAAGAAGTTATATTTAATTGTTTTTGACATAAGCATTAATATATTGCTACACATTTATGAGTACATTTCGGCCAGCTTGCTATTGAAACTAGAGAACTCTTCTGGCGGCCTTGCATATATGAAAGCAAATTGAAAAATGTACTTTAATAGAGAAGACCCCCTGAAAAATAGTGTTGGTTTCTTAAAACTAGCTGATCGAGACATGCCCATGGCTATGTAGTAGTATATTACTGCTTATGTAAAAAAAAACGATTTTTGGGAGGTTTGTCTGGTTTCACCGATATACCATAATCGTATTCTTACCATCATTCACATAAACAACTGACAAAATCACTTGCTTTGAAACATCTTATATGATTTGAAGCGTTTAGTCAAATATAATTCAACGTAATTAACCCGTTGATATGCTAAAAAGCTGGGATTGTTGACCCAATATATAGGAAAAATTGAAACAATCTACTTTCGAGGCTAAATGAATATTATAAACTAGAAAACCGTATGGAGCAAGACGTTACATTAAAGCAGTAAATATGCTGAGCGGTAATGGCTATTTGAGTACACGCTGAACATAACACATGATAATAATTCTCACTAATTACAAATTAGAAAACCATTTCGAATATATGCATATAGATATATATATATATATATACATATATATATATGTGTGTGGGGGGTCTTTGTCGGTGTAACGACGACAGAAACTACATAATAACGAATAATACAAAATACAATAAAATTCATTCCTAAATTCGAAGTGTAATATGTCCGCGTTTTTAAAATACATCAGTTACTTAAGGGTAACTGGTTAGCTGACGGAACAAAGTAATCTATCTATATTTATGAAATAATCTATTCGGTAATTACATCGATCGAGCCATTGTGGTAATGACGTATAAGTCTCTGATAAAATTGATAAGTATCTTTATTATAAAATATAGAAATGTATATTTCTGTTAATCAAAGAGAAAGTAAAGTCGATAACACTAGAGCTATGGGAGCTTTACGTACGAAATTGTTTCACGTCTTTTGTATTTTCAGTATAAGAATTTATCCGTTTTCTAAATCGCCGATGACAATATTACAAAATCCAAAAAAACATTCATAACCAACCGTGGTAATGTATGAAAAATACATAACTTTAAGAATATTAAGTTTCAATCACGACATACATTGAATAGTAGTACGCTTACCAAAATAAAAGCCATCTACTAGATTGCTGATTATAAAAGATTTTCAAAAAAGTCTCGAGTATTCTTTTGGTACTTCGATATGGCAGTTTCTTGGCGATCGGGCCAAGACCACATTGTAGTATCTAATCTGGTGCTGCCTTCACTTTTTCTGTCCTCAGTCAGTGGAAAATAAATCGTCCATAACTGAGACTATTTCTTTTCTTATCTAGAGTGAGTCTTTTTTTTTTTTTAGAAAAACTAGATTTTCCCTACATTAAAAACCGACTCTGTCTTACTCTGTCGTAGGGAGGCACGTTAATAGGGACATTTTCCCGCATTATTTGTATAATCAGAAATACTGCTCAAATCCCGAATCTTTGGATCACGTTTATATCGATGCACCCTCTAGTATTTTTCAGGTGTATCTTGTAAAACTAAGCAACATGTACCTAATCTTAAACGGAACCCTTATTTTATTCGTGAGGGTAGACCACATTTTTGCATGCTCCTATTATCTGATTGAAATATTTGGAGTAACGGATAAATAACGTAGTAAAATTCAATTGTAACTTGCACATTTCTGGAAGTTGAAGTTTTAATCGTTTATGCGGGCGAAACTCATAATACAATTGAGAAGTACTAAGTGTTACTATCTAGCCATGGCTAAAAGGACGAGGGCATGCCTCCTATTGTGATTTAATACACGATTCCGTCCAGGTCAGATCAGATCAGATCGACAGAAATATGTGCGAGATTCACAGTGTACATCTAGAGTAAGTCATTGATTACATCGGCCAAATTCTTGTGAAAATAACACTCCCGATAAGAGCATAACAAAAAAGCATCACTCAAAAACAATGTTTTCTTCATTTTCATCAGGACAATTTTTTACTTAAAATCATTTCCACCATTGTAGCTGTTTATCCATTTACGTAATATAATACTCTAGTTGGATTCATTTGATGTTTTTACTGTGTTGAAATTGATTATTGATATTTATATATTATCCATATATATGCACAACTAGAAATTTCTTCCACCTCTCTCTTTCTATGTTTCTCTCTCTTTTTTTTAATCTCTGACTCTCCCTGTCTCATTCGCTCTCTTTTTATCTCTGGCCCTCTCTGTCTCTTTCTCTCTCACTCTCTCTCTCTCTTTATCTCTCACTCTCTCTATATATATATGTATATGTATACATATATATATATATATATATATATATATATATAAACACACACATTTATATATATATATATATATGTTTATAGTTTTGTATATTATGGCAGCAAATCATTATTTAAGCATGTCTGATTGAAGATGACAGAATTCTTCTATTTTTTGATTTTGTGGGATATCCCTGAAATTCGGCGAGCGGTCTTTTTTATGTCGGCTGTCTTGTTGTAATTTATGGCGCCGTGTAGTTGTTGTTCAGCCATATTCTTCTCAAGCGCTTTCATCTCAGTACACCCGATCGTCGTTAGAAGCGATTGATGTTGCCGTCATTTTCTTGATTGAGGCCTTGTGTATTTATATTTCATATATATATATATATATATATATATATATATATATATATATATATATATATATGTATATATATATATATATATATATATACATTGAGTATGGGGTGAGGAGAGCTTAATATGGGTATCTAAAACTTTCCTATTTATCGGGGCTGAACCCGACGGTACCAATGGCTCGCCTCATCTAAAAACTTCCTGAAAACAAATATATATATATATATATATATATATATATATATATATATATATATATATATATATATGTAAATACGCTCTAATTTTCGTAGTTTCCTTATAATTTAGCACTCTGCGTAATTTCTTTTTCCAAAAAAAAACTAATTATATATATATATATATATATATATATATATATAACTACTTAATTTACTCACATAAAATTAATATACGAAAGGATAGATTTATGCGTAAAGTTTAAGTATTTACTTCAAAAGTGCTCAATACGTAGGTTGAGCTAGTTAGTAATTTATAAAGTATATATGGCGATTAAGCTACACTGACTATTCGGGGTTTCATCCACTCTAGGACTCCTCAGGCTTTTGCGCGAATTCTGTGCTGCTTTTCTATTGAGATTTTAGGTAGGCAATCAGCTTTCTAGTATCCACCGCGCCCCTTTCCTATCAGCCAATGGGCATGCATTTTATCGGACAAAGGATCTGTTTTAAAACTAGGTTAGTGTTTTTTATTGTAAGTTTATAAATGAATATATATATATATGTATATATATATGTACATACATATATGCACATATATATGCATATGCATATATACATACATATATGTGTGATCGTTTATGTATAATCATGTTTATTTAATTTAATTATTTGTTTATTTTCTATAGTTTTTGTTAGTTTTAAAACTATTTTGTATCGCTATCCCAGAGTAAATTTTATTTTGTGAACACAGTTATTTGTTATTTCTCTTCTACAGTTTAATAGATGTTGGGGTTCTTTAAAGTACAGGATAGAAATTTTTTTCATGAAGGCATAATCTACATGCGTTGTCTAGATGCCTACACGTGGTAGCTTGTCTTATTATTTTTCATTCGACTACCGGCGAATGTCCGCTTTCTTTGAGTTCCCAGTATTTATCCGTAGTGTTGTTTTTATACGGTGTGTTTTATTGTTGTATGCCCTTTTGTGGTCATAGTATTGGGGTTTGAAATCTGAGGAAGTCATGCCTACGCAATATTTTTTGTTATTCGTGTTTTCTTTCGCAAATACTCTTGCCTAGAGTGGATGAAACGCCGAATATTCAGTGTGGCTTAATCACCATATATATTTTATAAATTACTATATATATATATATATATATATATATATATATATATATATATATATATACATATATATATATATATATATATAGAGAGAGAGAGAGAGAGATGTTGGTATTTATTAATTATTATAGTAAATAATATATATGCAATTATATATATATATATATATATATATATATATATATATATATATATATATATATATTAGCTGAAGTATCCGGTATTGTCAGGGTATATATTTGAATATTCTGCCCTCGTACATTATAATTAATAGAGTAAACAAGACAAACATCCATAAATATGAATACATATTTTTTTGTTTTGTTATTATGAATATCACATTTACGGACATTAACTATTCGACGGAAAGCGGATATAGTTAATATAATTGGCAACGGGACTGATAATTAAACTCCTGTTGTTCAATATTTCCTAAGAAATATGAATTATATTTGTCTTCTCTCGTAATGGCTTCAGTCATCAATTCATTGCAATAAATTTTATACTGATTATTTATAATTTATTAATTACGAAAAGTATATTTTTCATAAAAATGATACGTTTCTTGTGTTCTAATTGTCTTAAGATATTTGCAATGCATTAAATTTTTCAAGAAAATTCTCTTTAAAACAACAAAAAAAAAACACGAACATCTATGTGAAAAATTTGTAAGTAAAGTTTTATCAGAAAAATACAAAATAATGAAAACGCAAGCATTCGGAAAATGTACATTTTTTTGTTTAAAATAAATATTTGTTTATTTAATCGATAAAGAATAACGCATATATAAGCATGTTTACGTCTATGCAATGTAAAGTCCGACATTCTAATTTCTGCCCCCCCCCAAAAAAAAACTTAATCAAAACGCACAAATTGGGAAACGTTAGAATTTTAATATGAAATTAATAGTTGTTTATCTAATTGGTTATAAATAAAGATGTGTCTGTATATTTGAGTTACTGTGTGAAATGCTTATGTTTTAAAAATAAAGGAAACACATCTGAAATACTTAGTAATTAAAAATGAAGGAAAACGCACGCAGTCTCAAGCTTTTGAATTTTTGGTTATTATTTGTTTACCAAATCGTTTAAAATAATATAAAATGACATATAGTTAAAGTAACTGCTTATTTCTTTAGAAGTGAAGAAAAAACACAAGCATTCGAACACGTTAGAATTTTTGTATGAAACCAATATTAGTATATCTTATCGGTAATAAAATAACAACAAAAACATATATAGCTATGGCATCGTATATAAAAATTTACGTCTGAAATTCTTATCGTTACAAAAATGCAAAGGATGAATTATTTCAAGAAAAGGAGAGACGCTATGTAATAAAAATGTTATTTAGAGAAAAGAAACTTGTCTCAAAGGAGCAGTTATTTAATTTAAAGAAAAATAAAAATAATTTGAAGCACTTAAAATAGTATAATGTCGATCACTACTTGTACCGACGCAAGGTGGATGAAGTAAACTTTATAAATTTTATTTAATCTTTGAGCAATATAAAATATTATTTAATTTCGTTTTAACAATAATGGACAAGAGACTATTTTATGTTTGAATTAATGCTTTCTTGTCAACCTTTCGTATGTTTGAATAGTCTTGTAACAGTGATTTGATGGTAATAAGTTGTGGACGACTATATGACAATTTTTGCGGAGTTTCTTTAGTCGAGGTTGCGAAAAATAATACATGTGGTTGATTTTCTTTGTTAGGAAAAACATGTTAACAGGAATTAATTATTTTACTGTAAACAAGTGTCGAAGTAACTGTGACCATGTGTTGTTATAATAGATGTAAAATATAAAGTACATAAAAATTTAATCTGATTAGGTATTTAAAACAATACTATACAAATCTATATTATATGTTGTCATAATGTCCTGTGTCAGAAAACTCAACCTGGAAAATTAAAAGTAATAAAAACGCACAAGTTCGGAATAATTTGCAGTTTTTGTTTGGTAGTAATAATTGTTTATTTATATATTTATATATATATATATATATATATATATATATATATATATATATGTTATTCCTTTTCAGATTAAATACGTTTTTAACTGATTTCAAAGTGTTTTTAACATGTTTTATAAACTGTTTTCTCGTATATATATATATATATATATATATATATATATATATATATATATATATGGTATGTTTTCGTAAATGCAATGTAAATTCTGAAAACACGTTCGCCTTCGGAACGTTAGAATTTTTAACCTCGTGCAAGGTAAGAATTATGCTGAAAGACCTGCGTTATTATTTAAAAATCCATTATTAATATTCGGAGGGAGTATTTTAAGCTGTTCTGCACTTTTACTTTACAATTTAAGAAAAGGAAAAATGACGTTTCAGTGTACTTTAAAATCTTATCTGAAATGTAACCCGGTGGGTACACTGCACACGCACCAAATATTTCTTTAACATTTATATTTTTAAGCTGATCGGGCAAGGATAATAATAACAAAGATATGCAGGTATGTCTTCTTATATTTGAATTAATGTCTGGAATGCTTATTTTTACAAAAAATAAAGGAAAACGCATGAATTCAGAATCGTTAGGATGCTTTGTTTTGAAAGCAATGTTGGGGTTTCCTCATTGATAAGTGAATAGCAAAAAGGATATATAAGTTGAATATATATATATATATATATATATATATATATATATATATATATATACATATATATAAATAAATCAAAATTATAAGTAGAGGACTTGGGAAGAATAAACGAGTACAAAAGTTTTATTTTCCAGATTGAGTTTTCTTACACAGGGCATTATGATTACACAAAATATAGGTTTATATATATATATATATAGATATATATATATATATAGATATATATAACTGCTTTATTATAATATATCTTTATATAATAGATATTTCCAAATTCCTAACCGCGTATAAATAAATGTTTGTAACGATGCTAATATATATTTCATGGTTGAATATATAACACATTATTAATAATATAATGCAACGGTGCAATTAACTGGAATTATCAGTTCAGCGAACACTTATCCATCAAGATTCACACAAAGTTATGGCAATGTTCTGAAGTTATGTTTATTATAAACATTCCTATTGAATCTAAATGATTTCTGCTTATATAATACTCATAGTTTGATCAGTTGTTTGTTCCTTTACTGAACATTATTTAAAATACACTGTCCCTGAAATACAATTTACATATAACAAACGGCTAAGTTAGAGGTATTAGAATATGTATTGATTTGAATATATTACGAAATCCATCTAATCGATTTCATTTTGAGTTTATCTAGCGCCGCTATTCATTTAGACTTATTGTATTTCTATTTGTTTTTAATTTGCGTAATAACAATAAGACATTCAACAGAAAATATGCAATAAGGAAATTACATAAATTCAATTACGTGTGACATTTCTGACAAGTTGTGGATGAATGCACTCACATAATTCCAATTCTATTTAAATGTTTGTGCATGTTTTTTTCTGTGTTTTTAATACGTTCTTTCTCTTAGTAAATTCACTGTACGGGTATTTCAATTTGATTACATTTTAAGAGCATTGGATGAAGTTTCCTTTTCAGTTTTACAGCTAAACACTTAGATAACCAATCTTTTACAAAATTTTTAATATCAAAATGTGTGACCTGGTGAATATTACAGATTGATTAAAGTAATACGTTGAAATAAATGCAAATGATGTAATATATTAAAACGAAAGTGTTTTCCATGTGAAAAGATATTAGACTGATTAATGCTTTGTGCGAATTTGGATGGTGTTAAGCATAGACTTACATATACTTAGAGAGTCTATATAAATATCGTGTAGCACTGAACTCTACTTATCGGTTTGCTATCGTTTTTCTATAACTTGTATCATAAGCTTCCCCATTTCTTCTTTTTTATCATTGTTCAAAACTTATGTTACTCGTTTAATCTTCCCGACTCCTGTACTTATAATCTAGATTTTTTTCATACTTTTCCTTAATCCAATTTTCGGGAAATAATTTTTACCTATCTGTTCTCTCTTTTACATTGTTTAGTTACTATGGTTATATTCGTATTCTTTTATTAAGTCACTGTGATTATATTCGTATTCTTTTCTTTAGTAACTGTGGTTATATTCGTATTCTTTTCTTTAGTTACTGTGGTTATATTCGTATTCTTTTATTAAGTTACTGTGATTATATTCGTATTTTTTCTTAAGTTACTGTGGTTATATTCGTATTCTTTTCTTAAGTTACTGTGGTTATATTCGTATTCTTTTCTTAAGTTACTGTGGTTATATTCGTATTCTTTTCTTAAGTTACTGTGATTATATTCGTGTTCTTTTCTTAAGTAACTGTGGTTATAATCGTATTCTTTTATTAAGTTACTGTGGTTATAATCGTATTCTTTTCTTAAGTTACTATGGTTATATTCGTATTCTTTTCTTAAGTAACCGTGATTATATTCGTATTCTTTTCTTTAGTTACTGTGGTTATATTCGTATTCTTTTCTTTAGTTACTGGAGTTATATTCGTATTCTTTTCTTAAGTTACTGTGGTTATATTCGTATTTTTTTCTTAAGTTATTGTGGTTATATTCGTATTCTTTTATAACGTTACGGTGGTTATATTCGTATTCTTTTATTAATTTACTGTGGTTATATTCGTATTTTTTTCTTACGTTACTGTGGATATATTCGTATTCTTTTATTAAGTTACTATGGTTATATTCGTATTTTTTTCTTAAGTTACTGTGATTATATTCGTATTTTTTCTTAAGTTACTGTGGATGTATTCGTATTCTTTTATTAAGTTACTATGGTTATATTCGTATTTTTTCTTTAGTTACTGTTATTATATTCGTATTCTTTTATAAAGTTACTGTGGTTATATTCGTATTTTTTTCTTAAGTTACTGTGGTTATATTCGTATTTTTTTCTTAAGTTACTGTGATTATATTCGTATTTTTTCTTAAGTTACTGTGGTTATATTCGTATTCTTTTTTTAAATTACTCTGCTTATATTGGTTTCCTTTATTAAGTTACTGTGGTTATATTCGTATTCTTTCCTTAAGTTACTGCGGTTATATTCGTATTCTTTTCTTAAGTTACTGTGGTTATATGCGTATTCTTTTATTAAGTTACTGTGGTTATATTCGTATTCTTATCTTAAGTTACTGTGGTTATATTCGTATTCTTTTCTTTAGTTACTGTGGTTATAATCGTATTCTTTTATTAAGTTACTGGGATTATATTCGTATTTTTTTCTTAAGTTACTGTGGTTATATTCGTAGGGTTTTATTAAGTTACTGTGATTATATTCGTATTCTTTTCTTTAGTTACTGTGGTTATATTCGTATTCTTTTCTTTAGTTACTGTGGTTATATACGTATTCTTTTCTTAAGTTACTGTGGTTATATTCGTATTTTTTCTTAAGTTACTGTGGTTATATTCGTATTCTTTTATTAAGTTACTGTGATTATATTCGTATTCTTTTCTTTAGTTACTGTGGTTACATTCGTATTCTTTTATTAAGTTACTGTGGTTATATTCGTATTTTTCTTAAGTTAATGTGGTTGTATTCGTATTCTTTTATTAAGTTACTGTGATTATATTCGTATTTTTTCTTAAGTTACTGTGGTTATAATCGTATTCTTTTATTTAGTTACTGTTGTTATATTAGTATTTTTTCTTACCTTACTGTGGTTATATTCGTATTCTTTTATTAAGTTACTGTTATTGTATTCGTATTTTTTCTTAAGTTACTGTGGTAATATTCGTATTATTTTCTTAAGTTAATGTGGTTATATTCGTATTCTTTTCTTAAGTTACTGTAGTTATATTCGTATTCTTTTCTTAAGTTACTGTGGTTATATTCGTATTCTTTTATTAAGTTAATGTGACTATATTCGTGTTCTTTTATTAAGTTACTGTGGTTATATTCGAATTCTTTTCTTAAGTTAATGTGGTTATATTCGTATTCTTTCTTAAGTTACTGTGATTATATTCGTGTTCTTTTATTAAGTTACTGTGGTTATATTCGTATTCTTTTCTTAAGTTACTGTGGTTATATTCGTATTCTTTTATTAAGTTACTGTGGTTATATTCGTATTCTTTTATTAAGTTATTGAGATTATATTCGTATTCTTTTATTAAGTTACTGTGATTATATTCGTGTTTTTTTATTAAGTTACTGTTATTATAATCGTATTCTTTTCGTAAGTTACTGTGGTTATATTCGTATTTTTTTCTTATGTTACTGTGATTATATTCGTATTTTTTTCTTAAGTTACTGTGGTTATATTCGTATTCTTTTATTAAGTTACTATGGTTATATTCGTATTTTTTTCTTTAGTTACTGTTATTATATTCGTATTCTTTTCTTAAGTTACTGTAGTTATATTCGTATTCTTTTCTTAAGTTACTGTGGTTATATTCGTATTCTTTTATTAAGTTAATGTGACTATATTCGTGTTCTTTTATTAAGTTACTGTGGTTATATGCGAATTCTTTTCTTAAGTTAATGTGGTTATATTCGTATTCTTTCTTAAGTTACTGTGATTATATTCGTGTTCTTTTATTAAGTTACTGTGGTTATATTCGTATTCTTTTCTTAAGTTACTGTGGTTATATTCGTATTCTTTTATTAAGTTACTGTGGTTATATTCGTATTCTTTTATTAAGTTATTGAGATTATATTCGTATTCTTTTATTAAGTTACTGTGATTATATTCGTGTTTTTTTATTAAGTTACTGTTATTATAATCGTATTCTTTTCGTAAGTTACTGTGGTTATATTCGTATTTTTTTCTTATGTTACTGTGATTATATTCGTATTTTTTTCTTAAGTTACTGTGGTTATATTCGTATTCTTTTATTAAGTTACTATGGTTATATTCGTATTTTTTTCTTTAGTTACTGTTATTATATTCGTATTCTTTTATAAAGTTACTGTGGTTATATTCGTATTCTTTTATTAAGTTACTGTGATTATATTCGTATTTTTTTCTTAAGTTACTGTGGTTATATTCGTATTTTTTTCTTAAGTTACTGTGATTATATTCGTATTTTTTCTTTAGTTACTGTGGTTATATTCGTATTCTTTTTTTAAGTTACTCTGGTTATATTGGTTTCCTTTATTATGTTACTGTGGTTATATTCGTATTCTTTCCTTAAGTTACTGCGGTTATATTCGTATTCTTTTCTTAAGTTACTGTGGTTATATGCGTATTCTTTTATTAAGTTACTGTGGTTATATTCGTATTCTTTTCTTAAGTTACTGTGGTTATATTCGTATTTTTTTCTTTAGTTACTGTGGTTATAATCGTATTCTTTTATTAAGTTACTGTGATTATATTCGTATTCTTTTCTTAAGTTACTGTGGTTATATTCGTATGCTTTTCTTAAGTTACTGTGGTTATATTCGTATTTTTTCTTAAGTTACTGTGAGTATATCCGTATTCTTTTCTTAAGTTACTGTGGTTATATTCGTATTCTTTTATTAAGTTACTGTGATTATATCCGTATTCTTTTCTTAAGTTACTGTGGTTATATTCGTATTTTTTCTTAAGTCATTGTGGTTGTATTCGTATTCTTTTATTAAGTTACTGTGATTATATTCGTATTTTTTCTTAAGTTACTGTGGTTATAATCGTATTCTTTTATTTAGTTACTGTTGTTATATTCGTATTTTTTCTTAACTTACTGTGGTTATATTCGTATTCTTTTATTAAGTTACTGTTATTTATTCGTATTTTTTCTTAAGTTACTGTGGTTATATTCGTATTATTTTCTTAAGTTACTGTGGTTATATTCGTATTCTTTTATTAAGTTACTATGCTTATATTCGTATTTTTTTCTTTAGTTACTGTTATTATATTCGTATTCTTTTATAAAGTTACTGTGGTTATATTCGTATTCTTTTATTAAGTTACTGTGATTATATTCGTATTTTTTTCTTAAGTTATTGTGGTTATATTCGTATTTTTTTCTTAAGTTACTGTGATTATATTCGTATTTTTTCTTTAGTTACTGTGGTTATATTCGTATTCTTTTTTTAAGTTACTCTGGTTATATTGGTTTCCTTTATTATGTTACTGTGGTTATATTCGTATTCTTTCCTTAAGTTACTGCGGTTATATTCGTATTCTTTTCTTAAGTTACTGTGGTTATATGCGTATTCTTTTATTAAGTTACTGTGGTTATATTCGTATTCTTTTCTTAAGTTACTGTGGTTATATTCGTATTTTTTTCTTTAGTTACTGTGGTTATAATCGTATTCTTTTATTAAGTTACTGTGGTTATATTCGTATTCTTTTCTTAAGTTACTGTGGTTATATTCGTGTTCTTTTATTAAGTTACTGTTGTTATATTCGTATTCTTTTTTTAAGTTACTGTGGTTATATTCTTATTCTTTTATTAAGTTACTGTGGTTATATTCGAATTCTTTTATTAAGTTACTGTGGTTATATTCGTATTTTTTCTTAAGTTACTGTGAGTATATCCGTATTCTTTTCTTAAGTTACTGTGGTTATATTCGTATTCTTTTATTAAGTTACTGTGATTATATCCGTATTCTTTTCTTAAGTTACTGTGGTTATATTCGTATTTTTTCCTAAGTTATTGTGGTTGTATTCGTATTCTTTTATTAAGTTACTGTGATTATATTCGTATTTTTTCTTAAGTTACTGTGGTTATAATCGTATTCTTTTATTTAGTTACTGTTGTTATATTCGTATTTTTCTTAACTTACTGTGGTTATATTCGTATTCTTTTATTAAGTTACTGTTATTTATTCGTATTTTTTCTTAAGTTACTGTGGTTATATTCGTATTATTTTCTTAAGTTAATGTGGTTATATTCGTATTCTTTTCTTAAGTTACTGTAGTTATATTCGTATTCTTTTCTTTAGTTACTGTGGTTATATTCGTATTCTTTATTAAGTTACTGTGACTATATTCGTGTTCTTTTATTAAGTTACTGTGGTTATATTCGTATTCTTTTCTTAAGTTACTGTGGTTATATTCGTATTCTTATTTAAGTTACTGTGATTATATTCGTGTTCTTTTATTAAGTTACTGTGGTATATTCGTATTCTTTTCTTAAGTTACTGTGGTTATATTCGTATTCTTTTATTAGGTTACTGTGGTTATATTCGTATTCTTTTATTAAGTTACTGAGATAATATTCGTATTCTTTTATTAAGTTACTGTGATTATATTCGCGTTTTTTCTTAAGTTACTGTGGTTATATTCGTATTTTTTATTAAGTTACTGTTATTATAATCGTATTCTTTTCGTAAGTTACTGTGGTTATATTCGTATTTTTTTCTTATGTTACTGTGGTTATATTCGTATTCGTTTATTAAGTTACTGTGGTTATAGTCGTATTCTTTTTTTAAGTTACTGTGGTTATAATCGTATTCTTTTATTAAGTTACTGTTGTTATAATCGTATTCTTTTCTTAAGTTACCGTGATCATATTCGTATTCTTTTCTTTAGTTACTGTGGTTATATTCGTATTTTTTTCTTTAGTTACTGTTATTATATTCGTATTCTTTTATTAAGTTACTGAGATTATATTCGTATTCTTTTATTAAGTTACTGTGATTATATTCGTGTGTTTTTATCAAGTTACTGTTATTATAATCGTATTCTTTTCGTAAGTTACTGTTATTATATTCGTATTTTTTTCTTATGTTACTGTGATTATATTCGTATTTTTTTCTTAAGTTACTGTGGATGTATTCGTATTCTTTTATTAAGTTACTATGGTTATATTCGTATTTTTTTCTTTAGTTACTGTGATTATATTCGTATTCTTTTATAAAGTTACTGTGGTTATATTCGTATTCTTTTATTAAGTTACTGTGATTATATTCGTAATTTTTTCTTAAGTTACTGTGGTTATATTCGTATTTTTTTCTTAAGTTACTGTGATTATATTCGTATTTTTTCTTTAGTTACTGTGGTTATATTCGTATTCTTTTTTTAAGTTACTCTGGTTATATTGGTTTCCTTTATTATGTTACTGTGGTTATATTCGTATTCTTTCCTTAAGTTACTGCGGTTATATTCGTATTCTTTTCTTAAGTTACTGTGGTTATATGCGTATTCTTTTATTAAGTTACTGTGGTTATATTCGTATTCTTTTCTTAAGTTACTGTGGTTATATTCGTATTTTTTTCTTTAGTTACTGTGGTTATAATCGTATTCTTTTATTTAGTTACTGTGGTTATATTCGTATTCTTTTCTTAAGTTACTGTGGTTATATTCGTATGCTTTTCTTAAGTTACTGTGGTTATATTCGTATTCTTTTTTTAAGTTACTGTGGTTATATTCTTATTCTTTTATTAAGTTACTGTGGTTATATTCGTATTCTTTTATTAAGTTACTGTAATTATATTCGTATTTTTTCTTAAGTTACTGTGAGTATATCCGTATTCTTTTCTTAAGTTACTGTGGTTATATTCGTATTCGTTTATTAAGTTACTGTGATTATATCCGTATTCTTTTCTTAAGTTACTGTGGTTATATTCGTATTTTTTCTTAAGTCATTGTGGTTGTATTCGTAATCTTTTATTAAGTTACTGTGATTTTATTCGTATTTTTTCTTAAGTTACTGTGGTTATAATCGTATTCTTTTATTTAGTTACTGTTGTTATATTCGTATTTTTTCTTAACTTACTGTGGTTATATTCGTATTCTTTTATTAAGTTACTGTTATTTCTTCGTATTTTTTCTTAAGTTACTGTGGTTATATTCGTATTATTTTCTTAAGTTAATGTGGTTATATTCGTATTCTTTTCTTAAGTTACTGTAGTTATATTCGTATTCTTTTCTTTAGTTACTGTGGTTATATTCGTATTCTTTATAAAGTTACTGTGACTATATTCGTGTTCTTTTATTAAGTTACTGTGGTTATATTCGTATTCTTTTCTTAAGTTACTGTGGTTATATTCGTATTCTTATTTAAGTTACTGTGATTATATTCGTGTTCTTTTATTAAGTTACTGTGGTTATATTCGTATGCTTTTCTTAAGTTACTGTGGTTATATTCGTATTCTTTTATTAGGTTACTGTGGTTATATTCGTATTCTTTTTTTAAGTTACTGAGATTATATTCGTATTCTTTTATTAAGTTACTGTGGTTATATTCGTGTTTTTTCTTAAGTTACTGTGGTTATATTCGTATTTTTTATTAAGTTACTGTTATTATAATCGTATTCTTTTCGTAAGTTACTGTGGTTATATTCGTATTTTTTTCTTATGTTACTGTGGTTATATTCGTATTAGTTTTTTAAGTTACTGTGGTTATAGTCGTATTCTGTTTTTAAGTTACTGTGGTTATAATCGTATTCTTTTATTAAGTTACTTTTGTTATAATCGTATTCTTTTCTTAAGTTACCGTGATCATATTCGTATTCTTTTCTTTAGTTACTGTGGTTATATTCGTATTTTTTTCTTTAGTTACTGTTATTATATTCGTATTCTTTTATTAAGTTACTGAGATTATATTCGTATTCTTTTATTAAGTTACTGTGATTATATTCGTGTGTTTTTATCAAGTTACTGTTATTATAATCGTATTCTTTTGTAAGTTACTGTTATTATATTTGTATTTTTTTCTTATGTTACTGTGATTATATTCGTATTCTTTTATAAAGTTACTGTGATTATATTCGTATTTTTTTCTTCAGTTACTGTGGTTATATTCGTATTTTTTTCTTAAGTTACTGTGATTATATTCGTATTTTTCTTAAGTTACTGTGGTTGTATTCGTATTCTTTTTTTACGTTACTCTGGTTGTATTGGTTTTCTTTATTAAGTTACTGTGGTTATATTCGTATTCTTTCCTTAAGTGACTGCGGTTATATTCGTATTCTTTTCTTAAGTTACTGTGGTTATATGTGTATTCTTTTATTAAGTTACTGTGGTTATATTCGTATTCTTTTCTTAAGTTACTGTGGTTATATTCGTATTCTTTTATTAAGTTACTGTGATTATATTCGTATTCTTTTCTTAAGTTACTGTGGTTATATTCGTATTCTTTTATTAAGTTACTGTGATTATATTCGTATTCTTTTCTTTATTTACTGTTGTTATATCCGTATTCTTTTCTTTAGTTACTGTGGTTATATACGTATTCTTTTCTTAAGTTTCTGTGGTTATATTCGTATTTTTTCTTAAGTTACTGTGGTTATATTCGTATTCTTTTATTAAGTTACTGTGATTATATTCGTATGCTTTTCTTTAGTTACTGTGGTTACATTCGTATTCTTTTATTAAGTTAGTGTGGTTATATTCGTATTTTTTCTTAAGTTACTGTGGTTATAATCGTATTCTTTTATTTAGTTACTGTTGTTATATTAGTATTTTTTCTTAAGTTACTGTTGTTATATTCGTATTCTTTTATTAAGTTACTGTTATTGTATTCGTATGTTTTCTTAAGTTACTGTGGTTATATTCGTATTTTTTTCTTAAGTTAATGTGGTTATATTCGTATTCTTTTATTAAGTTACTGTAGTTATATTAGTATTCTTTTCTTAAGTTACTGTGGTTATATTCGTATTCTTTTATTAAGGTACTGTGACTATATTCGTGTTCTTTTATTAAGTTACTGTGGTTATGTTCGTATTCTTTTCTTAAGTTACTGTGGTTATATTCGTATTCTTTCTTAAGTTACTGTGATTATATTCGTGTTCTTTTATTAAGTTACTGTGGTTATATTCGTATTCTTTTCTTAAGTTACTGTGGTTATATTCGTATTCTTTTATTAGGTTACTGTGGTTATATTCGTATTCTTTTAATAAGTTACTGAGATTATATTCGTATTCTTTTATTAAGTAACTGTGATTATATTCGTGTTTTTTCTTAAGTTACTGTGGTTATATTCGTATTTTTTTATTAAGTTACTGTTATTATAATCGTATTCTTTTCGTAAGTTACTGTGGTTATATTCGTATTTTTTTCTTATGTTACTGTGGTTATATTCGTATTCGTATATTAAGTTACTGTGGTTATAGTCGTATGCTTTTATTAAGTGACTGTGGTCATAATCGTATTCTTTTATTAAGTTACTGTGGTCATAATCGTATTCTTTTCTTAAGTTACCGTGATCATATTCGTATTCTTTTCTTTAGTTACTGTGGTTATAAACGTATTTTTTTCTTTAGTTACTGTTATTATATTCGTATTCTTTTATTAAGTTACTGTGGTTATATTCGTATTCTTTTATTTAGTTACTGTGATTATATTCGTAATTTTTTCTTAAGTTACTGTGGTTATATTCGTATTCTTTTATTAAGTTATTGTGGTCATTTTCGTTTTCTTTTATTAATTTAGTTTGGTTATATTCGTATTCTTTTCTTAAGTTACTGTGGTTATATTCGTATTCTTTTCTAAATTTACTGTGTTTATATTCGTATTGATTTATTAAGTTACGGTGGTAATATTCGTATTCTTTTCTTAACTTACTGTGGTTATATTCGTATTTTTTCTTAACTTACTGTGGTTATATTCGTATTCTTTTCTTAAGTTACTGTGGTTATATTCGTATTCTTTTCTTAAGTTACTGTGGTTATATTCGTATGCTTTTCTTAAGTTACTGTGGTTATATTCGTATTCTTTTTTTAAGTTACTGTGGTTATATTCTTATTCTTTTATTAAGTTACTGTGGTTATATTCGAATTCTTTTATTAAGTTACTGTGGTTATATTCGTATTTTTTCTTAAGTTACTGTGAGTATATCCGTATTCTTTTCTTAAGTTACTGTGGTTATATTCGTATTCTTTTATTAAGTTACTGTGATTATATCCGTATTCTTTTCTTAAGTTACTGTTGTTATATTCGTATTCTTTTATGAAGTTACTGTGGTTATATTCGTACTCTTTTCTTAAGTTACTGTGATTATATTCGTATTCTTTTCTTAAGTTACTGTGGTTATATTCGTATTCTTGTATTAAATTAATGTGGTTATATTCGTATTTTTTCTTAAGTTACTGTGGTTATATTCGTATTCTTTTATAAGTTACTGTGATTATATTCGTATTTTTTTCTTAAGTTACTGTGGTTATATTCGTATTCTTTTATTTAGTTACTGTGGTTATATTCGTATTTTTTTCTTAAGTTACTGTGGTTATATTCGTATTCTTTTATTAAGTTACTCTGATTGTATTCGTATTTTTTCTTAAGTTACTATGGTTATATTCGTATTCTTTTATTAAGTTACTGTGATTATATTCGTATTCTTTTCTTAAGTTACTGTGGTTATATTCGTATTTTTTCTTAAGTTACTGTGATTATATTCGTATTTTTTTCTTAAGTTACTGTGGTTATAGTCGTGCTCTTTTATTAAGTTACCGTGGTTATATTCGTATTCTGTTCTAAAGTTACTGTGGTTATATTCGTGTTCTGTTCTTAAGTTACTGTGGTTATATTCGTATTCTTTTTTTAAGTTACTGTGGTTATAGTCGTATTATTTTCTTAAGTTACTGCTATTATATTCGTGTTCTTTTATTAAGTTACTGTGATTATATTCGTGTTCTTTTATTAAGTTACTGTGATTATATTCGTATTCTTTTCTAAAGTTACTGTGGTTATATTCGTATTCTTTTCTTAAGTTACTGTGGTTATGTTCGTATTCTTTTCTTAAGTTAGTGTTGTTATATTCGTATTCTTTTCTTAAGTTTCTGTGGTTATATTCGTATTATTTTCTTAAGGTACTGTGGTTATATTCGTATTTTTTTCTTAAGTTACTGTGGTTATATTCGTATTATTTTCTTAAGTTACTGTGATTATATTCGTATTCTGTTCTTAAGTTTCTGTGGTTATATTCGTATTATTTTCTTAAGTTACTGTTGTTATATTCGTATTCTTTTCTTAAGTTACCGTGGTTATATTCGTATTCTTTTCTTAAGTTACTGTGGTTATATTCGTATTCTTTTCTTAAGTTACTGTGATTATATTCGTATTCTTTTCTTAAGTTACCGTGGTTATATTCGTATTCTTTTCTTAAGTTACTGTGGTTATATTCGTATTCTTTTCTTAAGTGACGGTGTTTATATTCGTATTCTTTTATTAAGTTACGGTGATTATATTTGTATTCTTTTATTAAGTTACTGTGGTTATATTCGTATTCTTTTATTAAGTTACTGTGGTTATATTCGTATTCTTTTCTTAATTTACTGTGGTTATATTCGTATTCTTTTCTTAAGTTACTGTGGTTATATTCGTATTCTTTTCTGAAGTTACTGTGGTTATATTCGTATTCTTTTCTTTAGTTACTGTGGTTATATTCTTATTCTTTTATTAAGTTACTGTGATTATATTCGTATTCTTTTCTTAAGTTACTGTGATTATATTCGTATTCTTTTATACAGTTACTGTTGTTATATTCGTATTCTTTTCCGTTATTTTAATGCCCTTTTCTGAACATTTTGTTTTCTCATCATTTTTAAAAATTTCATCTTAAAATTTTATGTGTTCGCATTTCGTTCTTTTTTTCAGATTCTGCTGCGTTTTTATTATTATTTCTTCTACAATCCACTTGTTTTCTTATTTCGTCCTTCCTATTTCTCACATTTCATATTTTGCTTACTATTTTGCAGTTTCTCCTTCAAATGTTTTTTTATATTATTCTTCCCTTATTTAACTTTCTTTTGTAGGCTGTATTTATTATGATCTGTTTCTGTTACCTAATCTGTTTTGTGTTTCTACTTTGCTTGTTTCAAAGTCCATTGTACATATTTTGTTTTTCATTCATTTTTTAATTCACTAGGAAAAATATCTGCATCGCTTTTATATCTTTTCTCCTGATAGCGTATATTTTCTTCCTACTCATCATTAGCACATTTATAATCTTCTTTATTAAATCCCTATATTACTGAACCTACTGTTATCTGAAATATAATATGCGGGATATATTTTATATATACCCCGCATATTTATATATAGAATAATCAAAACTCATGTAAACAAACATAGTGTTCGAACAAATTCAGGATTTAATTTGAAAACGCCGATTTAGATATGATATATAATGCTCAAAAATATAAGCCATTCAAGAGACTAATACAGGAGTCTAAAGAGTGTTTTTATTTATTTATTTTTTTGACACCATCAATCTCCAACAAATGTTAAATATGACCTTGTACACAAGCAGAAAGACCCCAAAGCAACATTTCAGCAGATTCAATGTCAGGAATGGCAAAAAAATAAATAATTTATAGGGAGGCGGACCGAAAGAATAAGAGAAAGAAAAATAACCTTAGACTATATAATGCAGATGAAAGGGTGAGAGCAAGGAAATAAAAAGTAAAACTCAGAATGAGTTATTAATATATATATATATATATATATATATATATACATATATATACATATATATATATGTAAAGAGAGAGAGACAGGGATATAGATAGAGAGGGAGGTAGGGAAAGAGAGATAGAAAGAGAGAGATAGAAAGAGAGAGAGAGGGGGAAAAGAAAGAGAGATTTATAGAATAACATATTGCGAAAACTGGCAAAGTATAATGCACGCATATTTTTTATAGAACGTAAACATCGATTGGCTTTAGCAAAAATAGACTGACCATTTATTCCCAAATTTATATCTCTGACTTTAAAAAAAATCTTGTTCTACGTACTAAACTATAATTAAATGAAATTTCTCAGTAATTCTAATAATCAGCATATTCTGAAATGAAATATGAGTTGACGTTGAATACATATGCGTATATACACGGATATTTAAAATGTTTTGATAAACAGATTGAAATGAGAAGGAAATATACAAATGATAAAACATCTTAACGAAAAGTATAATTGCACTACCACAAAACAAAACGCGCACGCATTTGACAATCTCAGAGAAAATCAATTTGCAAATTACAAAGTTATTATACTTGTGTTTTTTTGTTTTAATGACAATTAAATTGCCGTAAATGTTGTCTGCATTTTAACAGATTAACGACTCGTTTGTATCATCATCATATTTAAAGCCGTGTCAAGACCATATTAAACATTGGAAAGATTCGAAATCATTGTAACCACAATAACTACCAACACCCTGATAGCGTTCTATTATATAATGAATATTTTCATCCTCCTTCTCCTATTCATCATCATCATCGTCGTCGTCGTCATCGTCATCATCATCATCATCATCATCATCATCATCATCATCATCATCATCATCATCGCTCTCGTCATCATCTCCATTATCATTATCATCATTTGATTTTAGGGAATGCAGTTTTGCTTGTTTTGTGATTTATTGAAATTATAAACTGTCATCTTTGCTGGAAGTATAACCCGTCGAAACAATAGTTGCTCTAATCCAGAATTTCCGAAAAAGAAGCAAATGCTTTGAAGATAATTACACCAGAATGCAAAAGGAACCGAACATGTGAGAATAATGTAAAAAAAATAAACAAAGCAGTAATTATGATAAAAAAGCATTGAAACAACATCTAATTGCCTTGGAGTTAGAGAAAATTGATACATCAACTAGCCACAACAGTTCACCTCAGAATTTACAAACACTCTGTTCATCTCAAAATTTACAAATACTCTCAATGAGTCGCATGCTAATTATATCATGGCAGTATATACCCTCATAACTATGCATCACGGTATAATAAATTTACTTTTTTTTAAGAAAAAAAAAAGACATAGAAAAAACGACTTTAGATGTTTTCTTCATTATAATATACTTTTATACAATAGAACATCGAATATTTCGTAGAATATCGTCGGGTCAATTACATCAACACCTGGTGTATATCTAATACAATGTAGATACGTATAACATTAAGCATTACAAAGGAAAATCATAAATATAGCTTATATAAACCAATGCAAAATCATCTGAGTGTTTGCCAACTCGATAACTTGAACTTAGCTGTCGATGTCATTCAACGAACGCAATATTTATTTGATGTCTTCCGAGAATATTCCTGTTTCTCTTACGCACATTTATTATGGGCATTCAACCTCCGTACTTGACCTTATTCCACATAGTAAGGTCACCCTTTACCTGTTGTAATATTCATCACGGCAAAATCTTTTAAGCATTTTTCATTCCTTCCTTCCATTTTAGCGTCCACCTACACTTGGCCTCATCTATTTAAATTACATATACCGTATTGCTTGAATGTTGTAATCAGATAAAGATCACCTTAGCTATCATTTACAATTTCAGAGATTTAATTCATGATATTATCATATTTGTATAAAAAAAAACTGCAAGTGAAGCATATCATACACTTCTATTTAAACCTCCACTCTGTTGCATGGCTTCAAAGAGATCAGAGTCTTATTCGTTCCATAGTAATTACGTAGTAAAACAAAACGTATATCACATTCTTAGATATTGATTTATACAGGAAAACATATTGTTACACTACATATTTATCCTAAATATGTATGTATAATTAATGCGCGGTAGTCATCATGTTAAGTTATATACATTCATCTAACATTTCACTATAGCGTATACATGTGTCTATGCGTGTCTTTGGGGGGTTTAATATATTCGTCAACAGTTTAATAACAGGGCAACACATATAGGTCTAGATTAATTTTTAAAACATGCTATTAACACTGATCCTCAGCTCAGACGTATATATAATTAAATAAACTGTTGGAATATATACACCGTAGGGGTATTTATAAAAATACCATGCGTATTACGCTTGGTGAATACAATTTCTTCATTCTCGGATATGAGTCAGCATGAGGTCCGCCGTTGCGTTTTTTTTTTTTTTTACCGAAACCACTATACATACTCATTGCTTACATTATTGAATCGTCTTTTCCTTTACATGTCTCAGCTTCCTGTGATCTGTTTTTCTTTTTAGGTTTTTGGTGCAACCCATACCGAAATTTTGTCTTTCATTCCAAGAACATGTTTGCGTCATATTTTTGCGTTCGCACTTAATGTCAACGTTTGCATTTTTTTCTCTTATTATTGGTCTTTCAATTTTTCAGCTAGACCGACTTCTATTTGATTAAACTTCCATTCTTGCTACTTTTTTATTGTTAATTTTCCGTTAGCTTCAAACAATGAATATGACTTTATATAACCGTTCATTAGCTATTTGACATATGTCAATATGTTTCGATTAATAGAGGCAGTCAATCATTTGTGAAATATTTAATTTGTATTTATTTAGTTTATCAATACAAAATACATAGCAGAAATAGCTAACGTTTCTCGATTTCATCATGAGCGGTCAATCTGTTCCAGTATATTATATATTTGAAAAGAAATTATTTTATTTAAATTCAGCAAAGTAGGAAAATAATGTTTACGTAATGATTCGCCTTATTTTAACCAAATTAGATAAATAAGAAATTAAATGAAAAACAGTACACATTTAATCATATATATCCTTTCCCACTTGAATTATGATGTAGATGATTAAAAATATTGATTGTTTTTTTAAAGTTAGTTTAAAGAGTAATTATATTAACATCGTCTGAAAAAAGTATATTTCAAGAAAATTCTGAACAAATACGTGCAATGCGTATTTGAATCAGATCCAACTTTATTTTAGCTATTATAGTAATTTATTTATAGTAATTTATTTACGACTGAACAAATAAGTTGTGCTTGGCAATATGATGTTACTAATTTTTTTTCAAATATTAATACAGTTTTGAGACTCGTCCATGCACAATATATCAATCTTCTTAATTGATATTAATGCACTAAAAGATACCACTGTAGAGATTATCTCGTAGTACGTTATGAAAACATTAGATACGACAAAACTCGTTCTCGATGTATTTGTTTCTTGTGATATCCAACACATGCTTGACAATGTTTCTTAGTAATTTTTCGTGGACAAAAATGATATGAGCACTACAAAACTTATAGACAAATAATGAATTATTAATGACCTTTTTTATAATCTTTTCCAATTTTTGCCGAATTTCTCCTCTAATAACTGCCACCAAATTTTCTTTCCAATTAAATTAAAATAAAGCTGAAGATGGGAAAGGTTGCCAAAAGTTTATACAATACGGAACCTCGATAAAATACACTAACGCATGTATTATTATAAGAAAAAAAACACACATAAGATACATAGATAGGACTGAAATATCCAGTAAAAGTAAATCTCAAGTGTTTAATATATTGGCACAGAGGTGTGTCAAGAAAAGTTCTCATGCGAATACTTCTCCCTACAAGTAAACCCTGACATTATATAATGCTCGCTGTGAAAAGAAGGTATTTTCGGTATGCCTAACACACACTGATTTATCCGAGAAATCGTACATCCTCCCAAATAGATTTTTTCCAAGTAATAATACGAAGTATGACACTCAACTGGACTACATAAATTCATTTCCTGAAATCAGGCCGTGCCATTCGTCACCTGATGTACCAGCAAATCGGCAAACACTTCAACGCGTCCAGTTACACTTTGGGGTTGACTTTCCAGACAAGTTTCAAGATATGAGGTTAAATATGTGGTCCTCACTTAAAATCACAGCAAAGACAGTAAGTGTGGGCGTAATCTTCGTAGAGCTGTGTTCTCAAGTATTAAACGGTTCGGATTTGCATTTTGAGAGTACTGGCAATGGTCAGGTTGTCATAAGTTGGATCGGAAGGGAGCATATACTCTACAACGGCGCATCTCCGATCTCGCCCGTTCAAAATTATCCAAATTTCAGAATGACAGAAGGGTCCTATCGCTCTTCGGATTTGTACAGAAACTGTTAACTAATAGATGGTCTGAAAAAGAAGAAAAAATGTTTACATTAAACAGACACAGGATTTTAAAATCAGGGCGTTTTTTTTAATTTCCGGGCTGTATTTATCACATTTTTTTTTGTCGGGTTGATATTTTTCTACTGATTTGATTTAGACATTAACATAGTACTACACGCAAACGCACGTATGTATATCATTCAAACAATACCGTGCTTGAATATATGGATAAGTGGAAGTTTTATTCATTTAGAACTGCTTTAAAGCTTCACTGCTCACTGATTTTTCGACTAAATTTCAAACAATTTAGCAGCCAAGGATGCTAGGGTCGCATTTGTTGAAAATGGTAGTTTGGGTTATTCGGCTGGGAGTGGGTTTTCCTTCATTGCAGATTCGGATGCAATTGGTGATAATTAAAATTTGCCTGGACCTTCGGCAAGTAGTTTCTCAATCGCAGAATTAGACGATGCAATGCACACCGATCTCTTCATTTACCCAAATGAAAGAGTAAAATCCAGGGTTTATATTAAGCTTCAATGGACGAAGACCAAAGAGAAAGTGATTTGGAAAGATATGTTTCAAGTTCGGCTGAAGAGCAACGAAAGAATTGTCTTAAAAGAAAGGCATTAGGTCAGTCTGCTGCACGGGCTTCCGAAACCGAAGAACAACGAGACAGACGTTTAAGGGAAACGCGCCAGCCATCTCCACGGCACGCGCTTCAGAAAATTGAGAGCAATGAGACAGACGAATGGAGGCTCAAGCACAATATAGAGCCAATTTGGAAGGACATTCCATAATAACAAAGTCACGCTGGTCTTTAAAAGCATTCAACTATATTCCCTCTTCTAATTATGTTGAACACCCTGACATGAAAATAGACTCTATGTATAAGAAATGCTTCTATTGTCTCGCGAAAAGATGACAAAGTGAGCCAGCGGGAAAAGCTGTTCAAATAGCAAGGTGGAACTCCCACTTCTTGGAGAACCTCCACAACCGCCACTACGCTTGCTCACAGGTTTAAATCCTGAATCAAGAACCTTCATGAAAGTAATAAGGCACTACAACTGCGCATTTCAGATGACGTGTTTCGGATCCAGTTACCAGTATGAAGGGGGGTTTAGCCAGCATTCAAAGTATAGGGGCATGTCTACCATCTTATTGGATCTCTTCAGTCAACTGAAAATGAAAAAGATGGTGTCAAAGTTCAAAATATTTAATTTTTACGTTTCCTACCAAATGACTATACCGATTTGAAGTAATGCCTCGAAATTTGAGATATAGCCTAATCGGATGCGAGGAAAAAATTGTTTTTATTGGCTTTGGACCAGAAAAAATAATTGCTAAAGGTTCCAGACCATATTTCGGACAACGCCGGGTCGATATATATATATATATATATATATATATATATATATATATATATATATATATATCAGGTAACATAGATTAAAAAACTCGCGTTTTGTTAAGAAAAATGTATTTCACAAATCGTATGGAAGAATATTATTTATTGAGTGAAGACATTACAGTCGAACATTATTATTATCATTATTATTATTATTATTATTATTATTATTATTATTATTTACTCATCAAGAGCTTTGACACCGTTTATAATGGATTTCTCCTTAAGAACAACCTGTTGTGTATAATGGAAACTGAGTGACAATAAGTTTTCCAAAATTCTAGTACTCTCCAACTTTTTAAATAACATTTGAAAATTAATTTGCATTATCGCAACATCCGCTTACCATTGATTTCTGGCTAGCAGCGGCCATTAATCTCCACTGGGGTTTGAGTTGCTATAAGCCTCACCAAGGTTCGAGTGGTCAGCCCTATCTCCTCGGTCTTTTCATACACCTTAAGCCTTCTCGGCATCATTCTTTGTGAGAGGCATAATTGAGTAATGGGAATGGGGATGGATGACATAAAGATATGCAACTTCAATGTTTTTGGTTCCATCTAACGTTTCCTGTTAGTCTCTGAAGCAGTTTGTTTGGCCCGCGCCTGTGGCTCTTGTGTTAGTCTCCATAGTCAAGGGTTTTTCTTTAATATGCTAGCTGTTTCTATTATCCTCATTCGTTGTATACTTCCAACCATTTCATTGATTCCAATTTCTCACATTACCTTCTGAGTGCTCTTACTATGCGTATTTTTTCATCATCCATATCCCTTTCAGCCACCTGGCTATATCTGTGTATTTGCTCCGTTCCTCCTTTTTATGTATCCTGCGGTCAGCTGGTAGAGCAATGTCCACCATTTGGCAGGTCCTTTCTTTCTTGTTAATAATTACAACATCCGGTCTTCTTGCTTGGATGGGTTTATCCATTTGTATTTCCATCTCCTATGGGATTTTGTGATTATCGTTTTTAATTTCTGTTGCTGGCTTATTCGTGTACAATTTGTGTGTACGTTCGAGATGCAGCTGTCTGTACACGTCCCGGTGTACTGCCCTTCTCACTTGGTCGTGTCTGTTTTTGTATTCCTTTTGACCAGTTGGCTACATTCACTTACTATATGGTTTATCGTTTCGCCGCTTTGTTGTTATTATTATTATTATTATTATTATTATTATTAGTAGTAGTAGTAGTAGTAGTAGTAGTAGCAGCAGTAGTGGTAGTATCTCTTGCTCCTTTTGCCAACGTTTCACTCGATATATTACTTCCGTTATACCGCTGTTTCCTGCAATTAAATTTTAAACACAGCAACTAATGACAACAAAGCAATTTAAACCATCTAGTAAGGAAAGCGAGATTTACCCCTATTTTACTGCACACAAAATTATGCAATGACCGTTTGTTGGTCCTTAAACAGTTCTTATGTGACTGCATGGTAATATATAATCGCCTTTTAAATCAAACGAAGCTACTACAATTATTAAACACCAGCTGTGCAATGGAATGCGTGAAAAGTTGAGGCTGATAATAAATATTACCAATGTAAATTTAAATATAGATTTGAATAAGTCAACATATTGTGTATTCGCGTCTTAGTTATCTCACAAAACACTTACTCATGAGCGTTCTTGTTTCAGTAGAAAGAATGCGACTGTCATTGTCCTACGCCCCGCTCTCTGAAACCGCTTTAAACTGAAGTTATGGTGCGTTTAAATTTATCTTAGACAAACGTTGAGAGGTACACCTCATTTTAGTCTCTCTTCACATAGCTTAATGCATTTTAAAATTGGAAACGTTATTTGTTTTATTATATTAATAGAAAATGGTCGATGATATTATTAAGTTATATAAAAAATGTTTCATATAGCTTCTCATCGAATCAATATCATTAGATTTATTCTCAATTCGAAAGCAATTTATTTTGCTGATCGTGTGAAAATTATGATTTGGTTATCAAGTTCAATTATTAAAAGAAAAATTAAATAAATATTTGCTTGCTCTCCCTCTTTTTCTGTGTATCTATTCCCATTCTTCTTACACGTTTTATATCAGTATACATGTACCTAAGCACACGCATGCACACACACACACACCCATACACACACACATATATATATGTATATATATATATATATATATATATATATATATGTGTGTGTATATATTATGGCGTGTTGAATGAGTTCAATGCATCTATGATAATTTCAAGCAAAAATATTGATGCCGTGGAAACACACAAAATATAAAAATTAAATGTCTCTTTTTACAAATATAAATTCTTCTATAATTTGTAAAGCCTGTCTATAGGGGTGAAAGATAGATTTTTTCCTTAGAAAAGACGGCATGATTCTATTTCCTGTTGATGATCTTTTCTTGTTACAGAGTATCTGCAAGTTGGCCAGTTTTTTTACAAATTCCAAGAGCCACAGAAGCCTTCTATCATATCTGAAAGTGACACAATGTTCAAGGAGCGAGATGAGAGACGCGCCGATATATAATTCAAGCTATTTATGGATCCAATTTATGAAACCAATACCATTTCTAGCAGCCTCAAATCGCAAGGATGGATATCCACAAAATACAGGGACGTGCCTGGGGTAATGAAAACAAAGTTTCCGGCCACAGTTATGCTTTTTTGTGTCGTTTCAAAGCCACATCATGCCACTCCCATCATTGAAGTCCACTTGAGAAGCACTTAAATTGTACTTGGATGTACTTAAGAGTGTGTTGATCCGCTGATGAAATGAGTTTATCGCTGGAAGACGCTAGGTGTTTCAGCAGGACTCAGCGCTGGCTTACAAGTCGAAAGAGTTCCAAGATTGGCTTCTTAAAGTGTGCGACGACATTGTCTCCTTCGCTTGCCACCCGGACTTTAACCCGGTCGACTACATTGTGTGGACATATGTCGACAATATTGCAAGCATGACCTCCATCAACACCAAATACAGCCTGCTTGCCGCCATCCGCCGAATATTCGCCGACTTCTCGCCGGCGCTTTTAGTAAACGCATGTTCCATTTCCGGGCGCGTATCTTGGCGGACATTGAAGCTGAAGACGGCAAGATTAAATAAATATGTCAGCACAATTACCTAAATTTATTTCAATAAACGTGTTAATATAAACGTATAGTCTTGTTTTTTGGGGGCGATATTTTTTTTATCGTTTTACCACGTATGACTATCATTTTGCTAACTACATTCAACCTCAAGTGAATAAGGAATATTGTGCAGGACAAATAAGTTATGTTTAGAATAATAAGTTCGGAACCACTTTCTAAACATCATGTCATGGTGGCTTAATAGTTATACTACTTCCTTCACTTCGCAGGTGTTGGTTTTGGTTTGTGCGTATTTTACGATCAGGCAACGCTGTAAAGTCTGATATTATATTTATTATTGAAATTGAGATAGTTGTTAAATACGTGTAATACTTACAAGCGTGTGTTATTTAAATCGCCTTCATTCATTTGTATGGTGTAAATTCCACCGATGAATAGAAAAATAGTTGACAAACTTTGGATTGGTGAGTACTAAGAGATATTCTACTAAATTTATTTTATTAGTATCGCGATACTTTTTCCAGGTTACCCTTACGATAAAAATAGTTGATTATATATTAAAGAAGTCGTTTGTTAATGTATTTAATGAAACAAATATAATATTTTAAGCCTACGAAGTTAATGAGTGGAAGAATTGAGAAAGAATTATAAAATTATTCGCAAGATTACAAAAATGGATTAAACTGAAATGCAAAATTGATAATCACATCACTGGAAAATATTTTTTAAAAGTCACTGATGGAATGTAGGAAAAAGCTTTAAAGAAAATGAAGACTCTTAGGAGGAATATAACAATACAGCATAAATAAGAGTGAAAAAGAAACGGTTGTAAATTGTACTTATATCTGAGTTAGGTATAGGGCAGAAGGTTCGTTCTCGTCGTAATGATAAGAGAGCTGTGGGTGATATATTCTTTTCATATTTGTTTATATTATAAATAACAATCGATTGCTAAAAATATCAGTGTCTGAATGTTTCTTTGTGTCCTTCGTGGGCTACAACGATTTCATTTTATATTAGTATTGTACATCGTATACAATTGTTTATTTTTATGTTTTCTAATGTTCAAATTTTGCTTCCACGTTTTTCGAAGTATGTACAAGCGAAATAAATCTTTTGTACAAGTCCTTATGCTATTATTTGCTCAATTTTAATTCATATTTGTTTGGCCCTTTACTATTTCTCAAAAATGTGTCAACTCATGTAATGATTTTATTAAACAAATCAAGCAGCCACATATATCTCTATACACGAAGCCTAATACTGATGCGTGCGTGAATATGTTATTTCAAGTTTGACAATAGAATGTTTGATGCGTATATGTGTCGAAATCTGTTGCCAATTTATAGTGTAACATTAAATTGCTGAGATACATTATTTTTTTTTTTTAAGAAAGAGTGTGGTCTATCATACAAGCACACACGAATAATTACTAGTTTTTTGGGTTTTTTTTTGCTGAATCGCTTCGGCAATTAGGTTATATATCATTGTTGTAAATAGAAGACATGAAATACATCTAGTAGGGCATGCTTTTAAGAATACATTCCCCTAATATACAACTGGGTAAAATGTATGATTCACTATACAGTTTTTGTACAAATAAACAGAAATCTGAAATTTTGATATGCTGAATTGTCGCATCCGCTAAACTTATTAGTTGATAATCTGAATAGCGTTAAGTCTCCTGACCTAAACCTCAATATATCCATACGGATATATATATATAAAAGAGATATAAAAATAGCAATTCTCTAAGTGCATTATTCTCTCATTCATTGCAACATAACCACACCTATGACTTTAAACAAGCAAAAGTACTCAAATAAAACCACGCCGAAGACTTCTGGAATCTGCGCTTATAGCAATTTCAAGCACTATTAAACACCGTGGAAGTTTCTATAACATAGTGCCATTAATAAGTAAACTTTTATTAAAAAAACATTATTTAACTGTAGACACAGGTTAACTTTCTCACACCATTCAAACACCTCATGTAATAATTAACACATAATCTCAATCAATAAATTACATAAAAAACACTCATTTTATTTCTGTTACAAACTTATATCTGAATTTCAACAGATATATCTTTTTCTCAATAAGAATATTAACTTGCGTTCATAGTTTTAAAATTACATTACCGACTATATGACGTCACTAAAATTTATTCTCTTTAACAGCGCCACCCCTCCTTTTTGAATTTCCAACGTCTTTTTTCCGTTTCTCTGAAATAGAACTGCGTCACACTGTGCACGTGAAACATTTTCAAATATTTTGTGCTGGTATTTTTTGTTTCTTAATCTCATTCATCCAGAGGAAGTCTCGAAATAAAGACGAAACGTTGATGAACACATAATACGGTGTGTTCCTTTTTATTTTCTCTCTCTATATATATATGTATGTATATATATATATATTTAAAGAGAGAGAGAACGAAGGAGAGAGAGAAAGAGACAGAGTCAGAGACACATACACAAACAGAGAGACAGATGCGTCCCCATTAGTAAAAGTTTCAAAGTTTTATATCTAACATTCAATGGAGTATGTAATTGTAAATTTATGAGATGTAATAATTAAAAAAGCTTTAATCTCCAATAATTCACGTTTTTTAGGGCAGGAGGTTTATTTTGTTACACATTAATATTACATTTTGTATCATAAGTTACGCATCACACACTTGTATTTTTAGTTCTGTTTTCCTATGAAAATAAACTTGGTACCTTATGGATGATTAATTTATTAAAAACCTAGGAGTATGTCAGAGAGAGAACAAAGCAGTTAAATAATGCTGACTGAAGCATAAATGTCACATTGCTGAAAAACGTGCAAGTAAACGAACAGGGCAAGTCGCAGAAAGAGGAATGTGTGAATAAGCATTAATGCTAATTGTAAAATACCATAACACGATTACTTGTATGACACTATGTTGTCCCACCTACATCTCACCGACCTACAACCGTATATGTCGTGGTTTTGCACTCCATCATTCACCGTTCTACTTCTAGTCGTGCCGTCGTCTTGTTCACACTAGAGCCTGTCGATGGAGAGAGCAACGGTACACAATGATTAAATAAAAATAAAACAAAATCCAGGGACAAAAGCAAACAAAATCTCCGAGACTTTACATTCATGGTTGGACTAAGTGTTTGTGTGTCCTTATTAACCCTCTACTCGCTAGTCTACATGTACGCTCTGCCTATGCCGTGTCAGTTAATCTGGATCTTCCAAAGATTTTCCGATCACAGTCTGTTTTCAATCTCCCCGATATCCCTCGGGATCTCCCAGGCGCCGGCCCCATCCCAAATCTAACTACCTACCTCGGAGTTCAGGTCACAACAACATAAGTGTTTAATTGATTGACTCCCCCCTATCAAGTGTCGTTTCTATTGTTCCTCTGAATCAAAGTAACTACCCCAAATATGTACAGGTCTATTGTGCGCTTTCCAGTCTTTTGTTCACTATTAATTGGTTATTTGGTCACCCGGTAGGTGTATCAGAATTGTTGACACCCCAAACACGAAACTGCGAATAAAATATTTAAAAAAAACTCGTAATTTCTCTTTTAAAAGTGGGTTGTTTATTTTCTTTATTGATTATACTTCCAAAATAAACTATCAAAGTTGTTTTAAAAATAATAGAAATGTTTTTTTTGTTTTTAAAAAACAGTAATGAAATTAATTGAATTTTACGAGCTCAGTATTTTTCAATTTTTAAACTTTAAAAATCTATCAAATTTTTTCTCTTGATTCAATTTTTAGGATATTTTCAGGGTTAATGTTAAATTTTATGCCCTTTCCAATAAACTGAATGTAATATTTTAGACAAAGGTTTTTTTTTTAAATTCACGCCCCTCCCCCATTTTCAAGTGTATTAAAAAGTAAATAATTAATTTACACACCAAAGTGTTATATATCACAAATTGAAGAGAAATGATCAATAAATAATATATTCAAATGTAAAACAAATAAAAGTAGTGGGTTTTAGAAATTTACCTGTAGAGTCCCAAGTTTAAACCCTTTTTTTAACCACGTTGTTTGTTTTTCCTTTTGTTGTTAGAATGAAACCTTGGTCCTTGCTCCTGTAATTGAAGGAAAAGTTAGGGCTTGAATTACATTTTTCGAGTAGTTATAAGCTTGGAAAGATAGGGGCTCGAATTAATTCACGCCTCCCATTTTGAAATATCTATTAAGAAGTAAATAATTAATTTACTCACCAAAGTGTTATATATCACAAATTGAAGATAAAAGATCAATAAATAATATATTCAAATTAAAACAACAAAAAAGTAGTGTTTATATATATATATGTATATACATATATATATATATATATATATATATATATAGTGTGTGTGTGTGTGAACTAAATGTATATGGACATTTGATGTATGGGTTTTAGTTATAATAAAGGTTACGTTAGTATAATTGATACATTAATCTATTAAAATGATGTCCACCTATTTTTCTCAACTTTGCATATATATACATATATATATATATATATATATATATATATATTTGTGTGTGTATGCGTGTGTGTTTTGTGTGTGTTTAGCGTTTGTGTGTATTATTGTTGTACTTGCTGCTATATATTTTTTCATAATCTGAGATCCTCCATCACGCAATCAGAAACGAACAATATACTTTATGTGTGTCATATTAAGCGACACACCGTAATAAAAACATAATCTTTACACACAATAAAAATTGTGCACTATTCTGGAACTAAATACTTAGGTACGGGCTAAGATTGTCGAATAAAGTTGAGGGACATTGTTTGAGAGCGATTTATCACAATTGTTTGTAGGTTTCAAACTACCTTTTGATTGTATTATTAGGATTAAAAACTAAAGTTAATTTCTAAAAGAAAATATATTTGTACCCGCGAAAAAAATGAGTAAAAATGTTTTTTACGGTGAGCGTTCCAATCGAGCTAAATTTTTAAGTTAAAAGAATAATTGAAGTTTAATAGAGAGCCTTTGAAAAATTAATATAATCTTCTGGATCTATTCCAAAGATAATTAGTTAATCAAAATACAAATATAACCAATTAAATAAACACACCCCATCTTTGTACAAAAATAGCTTAATTAGCTCTCAAAACGAGAGATTCCCGCTTCGTAAAAATAGGGGTTCATTTTATAATAGTCGTGCATACGCAGATTTTTATCATGAACTTTGTATGATTTTAAACATTTTTGTAATTTAATTGTTTTCCTATATTACTGCTATTAAATTTTAAAAACATACGTTTGAAAATTTTATAAGTATGTTATGCCAAAAGTTTCACATGCATGCAAGCAAAGACAATATAAAATATTACATATAAAAATTATGCGGTACCTATAATCACAACAAAGAAGTAATAATATTCTTTGCAATTATATTTTTTGTGTGAAAATATTAAATTAACAATATTTAATGTAATGATAATAGCGGTGGTTCGATAAATTCTGTTTTCTTGGAGTTATATCGAAATCATTAATATAGATTTTGGAGATATTTTTTCGAAATGTTCCTGGTAAAATGATTTTTTTATTGTAATAATTTACGGTGTTTTATTTTCATAAGAATATCAAAAATAAATGTATTCATCATTTTATACTTAAACAAAGTATGTTTTGCTTAAACAAAATAATGATTTTCTATTTTGATAAAAATAAAAATTATGTTTTTTTAAAAATATTTTATCATTATTTGATAGATACTAAAATATTAAAATAATTTATTTTCTAAGATTTACTGAATTTAAAGGTAAAGGGAGGGAGGAAACATAATTTTGCACGTACCTATAAATAGTAGCTTTGTATTATATCCAGATAAATCGAACATTTAAATTCAGTATGTTACACTACATATAATCCCGAATTATACACAAATATCTTGTTATAGAAGATTTATTGAGGAGTTCTATACTCTTTTCTAATATTATGAAATGTAACGCAATATCTAATACCCAACTATGTAGATTCATTATACAATATAAGTTCTTTTGCTTCACACACATGTATCACTGAAAAGCACGTGGTATAAGGTTACAGGAATATTCAGTATCTTCTATTCATTCTTTTTTGGCACCATTTTCGGACGTACTTATTGATATATCTGTTTCTCTACTTACATTATAAATGAAGACCTGAATTGAAAACGAAACTATGTTTTACCTCGAGTTAGAAAAAAGAAACGAACTAGTTAATATTGATGTTATGGTTTCCTTATCATTGTAAGTGAGGTTACTTCACATCGTTTCCCGAGGGTATTCTCCGGTTTATTTCCTAGTATTCAACTTCGCGGATGCAACGTTAATACAGATGACTTTAACAAGCATACGTGTTGCACACAGAACGGTTATTTGCCATAAGTTATTCATAAGCCAAGTTTCACTTGTATATGTATAGTATGTATAGAAGGTTTCCTTAGGGAATCACACTTTTATATTACAACCAACATCCGTTCGCATTAAGAAATAATAATGCTCGGCGGGCCTTATTTTAGTGTATTGTCACACATGAGTTTAAAATATATTATCCATCATGTTATAACATTAATTTTCGAATGGCATTCACGTGTGTATATATATATATATATATATATATATATATATATATATATATATATATATATATATATATATATATATATATATACTGAACTATATAATTGAACGTGACGGTCTGTCTGTATGTGTACATTTCCCTACGCAATAACTCTGCCAATTTTTAATCTACAGACTCGAAATTTTATATAGAGGGTACTGAGATGTGGAAAAATCTATGTGATCGGTTTGCGGCCAGGAATTTTGCTGTTAAGGGTAAAAGTTCAACGATTTGTACCTTTGACAACTCTACCAAACTCCTCAGCCAATTGTGGGTCTAAACACTTGAAATTTTAATTGAAAGTTTGTTATAACATACGCGTAGAATACATTTATGGGGACAAAATTAAGACTGAAATCAAACAAAGAAAAGTGAATTTATTGAAAGCATAAACACACCAAGGATTACAATAGAAAACTGCGCGCATGAAAAGTAATATGGTCAAGCTTAAACAAGAAAAATTTAAGGACTAGTTGTTAAAACTGGAAAAAAGGGCAAGATATTCTAGTAAAAATTATAATAAGTTTATTACTTAAAATATAGCATCATTATTTTTTAATTAAATTTAACCTCATACCATTAATTTTGAATGCTACACTATTTTAAGTTATAAATTTATTATATTTTTTACGAGAATAGCTTGTCCTGTTCTTTTCCAGTTTCAACAAGTTACCCATTCTTTTTCCATATTTAAGCTTAACCATATTACTTTTCATATTCGCATTTTTATATAGCAATGTATATATATATATAAATATATATTTATATATATAATATATGTATGTATATTTATAGTAAATAATCATATATATATATATATATATATCTATGAAAAAATACATATGAAAATACTCTCATAAATTTGTTTTGTTTTGCGTCTTGATATTTACATTAAAAATCCTTTTTCGTTTATTTAAAAAGAAAAAAACTTTCTCATACATGGGTCGTGGAATTGTATTGTATTGCAAAATAACTAGCTGATTTGCATATTTTTAAAATCCATTTTAATAATGTCCCTAATGATAATTTCGGTTTTCTCATGAGATTATTACGTGAAATGATATTCATGCAGCTATTTTACATGAATTAACCTTGTGTAATCCTAGCGTAAAATCCCTATAAAAAACAGAAAACTATTTTCATATATATTATTCATACGTATATATTTTTTATTTAAAAAAAATTACTATCGAACTCATCTTGCAGCTTTTGGTCTACAGACATGACACTTCATATATGAGATATATGCATATATGAGATATGCATATATGATATATATGCAACGCTTTCTATTTCGATTTTAGCCCGGGAAAATGTTCACAAAAGTGTGAAAATTTTTCAAAAATTTGAAATTTGGCAGGAGAAGGTCGAACGCCGGCATTACGAATATGCATGTATCACCTAGTGGTCATTGGTGCATGTATTACTTCTAAGCCTCGCAGCCAGCATGTCTTCATAGCTCAGCTATTAACGGCAGTGGGACAAAAAATCATAAGCAGAACGTTTTGTTTTGAGTTATTTTTTTTTAAATCATTACTTTATATTAAGTTATATTGGGTGGAAGATATATCACAGTTTGTTGCTAGGTTATGAGGTACATGCAGGGCGAGAGTTTAATCATATACTGTTAAATATGCACAAAATCGATGTATGGTTACTTATCAGATGTAGAGATCACAAAAAAATAACGCATTTGATTGTCAAGTAATTACAATCAACTTGCATGTTTGTTTCAAAAGAAAGATAATAAAAACTAAATTCGTAATGTGTAGGTAGATGTCATATGACAATTAAACTCCCCGCTATTAATAAAGGAAACACCCACGTACACAAACTAGGATACGTGCTGGATGCTTTGGGGATAGTGCAACTATTTTTAAATATTTGGTCAAGCTGAAATTAAAATGAGCATTATCTACATGCCATAGTATCTTATATGACCATATAATCCTATCGACAGAGACTGGGACATTATACTTTTGTTGAATTTTCATTCAAGTTCTTTCTATTTCAATTCAAGTCCTCTTCTGTTGCTTCCAATAGTTTATGTGAAAGTAGCTTCATGATTCAGAACTGGATTAAAACGCGTTACATAAGATACGTCAGAGTAAAAAAAAAAATCCGAAAAAAAACTACTATGGTTTTTATTAACAATCAGCTTGTAGCTTAAGTGCTCCTTATATTTATATTATTACCTGAATCTCTTTATACAACTGCCTCTACGCGGCATTGCTAGGTTGGAACGTATATGCGGGCCGGGATTTTTATCATACACTATATAATATACATGGTCACTCATCAGACGTAGAGATCACAAGAAATTAACGTATCTGATTGTCAAGTAATTACAATCAACTTGCATGTTTGTTTCCACCGAACGTTAATAGAGATGAATTCCTATTCTTTAAGTAGATAACATATGACAATTTTTCTTCTTTGTTTAACTCACGAAAGGACAGTTAGCATTATTTTAAAATGTCTATGAAAACCAGACTTAGTAAATTATGCACACTTGAATCTGAGAAAAATGGAAAGATGGAAACCACAAAAGGATTTTATATTTGATAATTAAGAACCGAAAAATAGAAACACAGCAATACTCTTTGTTTACACAGCAAATATGGAGATTGCAAACTGACAAATAGTAAGCATTCGTTCAACAGTTTTCTGACAAGTAGAATTAACCTCTTATTTATGTACAGAAGACATAATTGTCTTTTACTGGTTCAAGCTTCAACTGAAAAACGATTGAGATTCATGTAAAGGCGTTATATACGGCAAATTATTGTCATATGGAGTTTAATTGTGTCTTCAACTTCATGCAATGGATAAAAATATCATATCTAATTTGAAGCGCGATTAAACATTCTACATTCTGTTGGATATCATTTGATTGCTAACAAAATCTTTTTTTATAGAATCTATTTATATTAAATAGCCTGTATATATTCCTCATACCGATACAATATTATTACCCATAATAATAGACTATGACACCATATCTAATACGTAATAATATTAGTTCTATGTCACAACTTTTCAGGTCGACTGTGTTACACGAAAGAACAGTGTTGAAGAGATTCGTAATCAAGCGATGGCACCCCACCGCACAGCAACTGTAAGACTTCATGAATATTACTATAATAGGTCTTTACGGATGTATATTACTGAAAATAACTGCTAAAAGAGTATATATTAATATTAGACTTCGAAACCATAGTGATATACTTCATTGAAAATGATGTTTGTTATGTGTTTCGATTATTAAAATGCCCAAGGAAAGAAAGGCAAACATGTGTTTATAAATACTTGAATAATTTTAATTTATAATTATATCTAAAATCGAAGACTTGCTAATAGATATACTAAATCAGTGCGATGTGATAGTGCTAAACTAGGCTATATATATATATATATATATATATATATATATATATAATTATATATATATATATATAATAAATACTAAAGTTGGATTCTGTAAGTTAAAATATATTCAATTTAATTTATTATTTAAAATAGGAAATAAGCGTTGTTGCCTGAGGAGGACACTAGTTACTAAATACTAGAAGACTGAAACTTGCTCATAACTGTGTAGCAACAAATTACTGCTTATGTAAAGATAAATTCGAGTTTGTAACTTGCTCTACTTCCATATTAAGCACTCTTGTATTAACCTCGTTATATTTAACTGGTTACCCTACTTTTGAAAAATAGCAACCTAAAATTGTATACAGTGTGACCCCCCCAAAAAAAAAACAAAAGCTAAATGGAGGCCATCTAGAACATATGCTGTAGAACGGAGAAAACAAGACCAAATACCCTAGTGCTTTGATTTGATGTTTTGAATATAATAAACCAGTTATGATCAAAGTTCCATATCATTCGGACAAAACACTAGGAAACGGGGGCCTAATTAGAGTTGGGACCCGTTTTTTTTTAGTTACCATGTATATATATATATATATATATGTATATATATATATATATATATATATATATATATATATATATATACATGATTATATATGCCAAAAATTACTAATTTAAAATGCTTGTTAAAATAACATGTTTTGTTTCATCCATTGCGTTTACGAATGTGGGTTTTCCGAAACAATACGATTAAATTCATATAAAAAAGCGATAAAGTTTTAAAATATGAATTTAGTCATCGTAATCTAGGATTTGTATTTTTAGTGAATTAAATGACCTATACTTTAAGATTTTTAACGCTCTCGCATTTACCTCTAGTTTATTTATTGTTATGCAACGTTTGCCAATGACTTTTCAAATCTACGTAGCAACATTGATTCTGTCATTATAATGAAATGTGGTACATGATCATTGCGATCATAATATATATATATATATATATATATATATATATATATATATATATATATATAAAGAGCATTCAATAGATTTTGGTAGGTTCACTCTGGCTTTCATGCGCTCTTCCTAAGGTACTTGCATATTTTTTCTGCTTGACCATCGCTTCTTACTGGACGATACGATCGATATATCAAAAACTTGATTTCCTGTAGCTGAACTGCGTTCCTTTGAATATATAAATACATTCTAATAAGGTTGTCTACGTAAAAATGTAAGTACAAAATCGAATGGATCTGTTTTGTGATTATCTTACCTTTATATATTTCTGATAATCTGCAGAAGTTATCAACTAATACTGTATAAGAGAAACAATCTTGAGGTCATAAAATGCACGTGTGTTTCGGGTAATATCTAATGTTTATAGGTATTGCATGTCAAAAAACCCCCAGAAAACTAGTCTAACATTATTATTAATGTCCCCCATACTTATAATCTATATAGAATTGCATTATTTATTTTAAAACTGGCAAAATGATCCAAATTTATTAAACATATATTGAAAACACATGCAGGGTTTTCTATGGAATTACTTTTTATTAAAATCATTAAGATGAGTATCTTGTGTATTTGTTAATTTATTTACGGCCTTTTATCCTCATTTTCATAATTGTTGTTATTTCTTCAAGTGTGAATCAATAGGAAATCCAACGTTCTTTCTATTTGTTTTATTGGAAGGAGGCAGTTATGTTTATTTGTTTCTTGGGAAGTTACAGAAAGATCTCAAATTACTTTTTCTTTAATTTGCAAAACTTACAAAAATATACTCACTGCTTTATTTTTGGTTTCAGGTGACTTTCCCTGCATGTAGATATGTAGTGAGCAATTAACTGAATTTGTCTATTATTTAAGAAATATACCAACTTCAATGTATCAAATATAATCAGCAGCATCCACAGTTATTTAGAAATCTGCTCTGACTTGAAGTTTGTTTAAAATAAGTCCGAAATTAGTATATGCCTGTATAATTTCATTTATTTCCTTAGTTAAAACAGATTTTTACTTCTATTTTAATCAAGAGGAATTCGAAAAATGTGCAAGGTAAAAACATTTAATACTTTTCTAGCCGTAGAAATATTAGATGTGACAACACGGCTTCCGGTGCCTGCATGTTTTTTAACCGAACTCGCTTTAGTGCGGTTGATCTTTTTTCTATATTTGTCTTTAATTTGTCCGAAGTATTCCATATTGCATTTGCTGATATAGATTCATATTTCTCAATAACTATGAATTCGTGCAGATATTTCCGGCAAAATCATTGTTATTCCCTGAATTCTTATTCACAATAAACTGTACACACTCATTTAATTATAACTGAGAACTTCTCATATGCATGCGTTCGTAGGTGTAGTAAAGTCTAGTTTCATAAATATGTATGTTTTTCGGGTCGCAGATTTTTTAATATTTTAATATGATTGATTACAGTGCTATTTCTGGTGTATGTACTATCGTTACACGTTCGATATGAGGTAAGTTAGAGTGGTATGAATGTAGTTTTAAAATAAAAGGCTTCTATTCTCTCTCAAATGTTAGAAAGCTACTAGAGTGGTGCGATTTACACGAATGATCTTTGGTTACTTAACATGTATTTATTCAACAGTCACTTCTATCCTTTATTATTGTCAGCGATGAGCAATATTTGTGAATTGTTGTCCGGATCACGATTTATAGTACACGTGCCCTTCTAAAATTAAAAGTTTCATATTTTGTACTCATAACATTTAGAGAGATAGGATTACGTAAGTGTTACTATGGAAATAAGCTCGATTTCGTGATCCAGAATTTTTGGTTTTACTTTTTCAATGCAATTTTTTAAAATATCATCTTCATACCGAACAGGACACAGCGCCACTTTGATGTAAGGGGCTACTATCAGGGAACATAAGTTGCAGAGCTACTATGTAGGGACTTAAGCACAAGAGGCCTGTTCACATTACACTTGAACATCTGCATGTCAGTACAGTAAAGAAATCAGGAACCTTACAGGGAAATTCAGAGTCTAGCACTTCTAAACTTTTAGAACAGAAGGTTTTCTTGCATCTATGAGTAACTAATGTGTATAGATCCATAGATGTATGAAAGCCGCTTTACTGCTTGTCGGGTTTGACGGAGGTATTTACGAAGGGGGTGGGGGTAAAACGGCTTGTAGTCCGTCGGAGAAGCCACCATTAAAATACTTGTAAAATAAGCGGAGGGATGCAACATTTCATCGCCGGGGCGAAGGTTGAAGCCTAGGACCCATAAGGTTGCCTACTCTGTTTTGAATCCTGTCCTAGAATGAGAGACTAGTAGCAGAATAGCCAATTCAAATCTGACAACTATAGTTTATACATGAGCGAATGGTAGCCATATAGAAATATAGGACAATTACAGGCGTGAGTAACTTTCTAGCACGGTAGAGAGAGCCTAGCTTCTTCGCAGGAGCCCTGGAAATGCTTTCGAATTATTAGTTCCAACTCATGTTCACTGTGAACATTAGGCCGAGGAGTTTGTAAAAAATACTGTCAAATAATGTATCTTAAGCCATAGCTATTGGTTGCTTAGAATGCTTCTTATATTTATTAAAATATTTAAGCTTAGTCTTGGCAGTATTGACTGTTACTATTCAATTTAAAACCTATTGCACTACAAATTGGAGGTTTCTTCAAGTGTTCTTTCCATTGCCTTAGATAAGTAGTCATTCGTTTTTCCCCTCGTGCTCGTTATAGAGCGTGGTGTCATTAGCAAATATGCCCATCTAAGAGACTATTCTATTAAGACGGTCATTTTGGATTATCAGGAATAATAACGGTTCAAGGATCGAACCCTGAGGTACACCACGATTTATATCATATTTTTAGATACACGACTGTCGAGGACTGCCTGGAACCGTTTTTTTTTAATTTAAGAAGTTTTTTATTATATTAAGTATACGTCCAGTGATAACGTATGCTATGATTTTCTTGTGAAAACCATCATGTCACACCTTGTCAAAAGCCTTCGATACATCTAGGGCTACCGATCCTCTCATTCCTGCTATGTTCAGTGTATGTTATATTATGACGTGACCGTCCTTGGGAGCGATAATGCTCTCCATTGTGGAGATTAAAATTCATTAAAACCCTGAATAAGTCCGGGTAAATATGCTGCGATTGTCCGGTAAACATTAATTGAATGCCGGACGGCGGCGGCTGACATATAAAAAGGGATGAGTTTATTGTGCTTTAAAAAACAGCCAGGAATTTTTATTGTTTCAAACAACGACAGAAAATGTAAGAATAATGTAGAAATGAGATCATGTACCTGTTGGCCTGAGGGATAACTGCTCAGACGTGATAAGGGTTCACCTTCAGGGTGTGTGAAGAAGATTTAATTTTGGTCTCAGATTCATAAACTACGGACGATCGATGAGGTGCGCACACGCAAAATGGATCTGGGGATTTCACAGAAGCGTGTTACACCTTGATTGGTTTAGCAGATCGACCGACCTACCCTGTTACTTTAGTATAAGAGCGAATACGCGGACCGAATTGAGCAAATTAATCCAGACCTCCGTGAGAGAGGAACTAACCAAGAGACACCACCCCTACTCCGGCTGTCGTTATTACCGCCATCGTGAGAATGAAGAATAAGATTATGGGAGAATATTGATATCTTCTGGTGTAATCGATCTGAACCTTATATATATATATATATATATATATATATATATATATATATATATATATATATATATATATATATGTGTGTGTGTGTGTGTGTGTGTGTGTGTGTGGGTGTGTGGGTGTGTGTGTGTAAAAACTTGAAATTTAATGAAATAAACCTTTTTTGTAGTTAGAAATCCTGAGTCTGTCCTTCTTTTTCTGGTGGGCATGCGAAGCTATTTGCTTTTCAGCAGAAATCAACTCGGAGATGAGAGACTGAGAACCCATATGAGGACCTTCCCGGAAGAATAGGCGATCACGACCAACAGTTTCGATGAGATCAGAGGTCAATTGCTGACCTAAGCGGGAGACATTTCACAATATACTTTCAGAGATTACAGTTCGAATATCTGCTATGGAACGGGCTTACCTAAACCCATATTTTTCGTCGGTCAGAAGTTTAGCAACTTTGAGGTGATTGGTAATATCTTAGTTAATTACGGACTCAAATATGTTGGCGAGAAGAGGGAGGAGACTTAGGGACGATAATTTGATGGGCCAGTTCTTTCGGGAGAATTATTAAAAACAAGTACCATAGAAACACTTTTCCATCAGTAAGAAAAGCAAGATTCGTTAAGGCATTTGTAAAATTTAGACAGGGCTGGAGTAATTTCAGTGGAGCTTTTTTTTTCATAGTACAGCCGGGATGAGACTGAAATGTTTAGGTTTTTTATGATATGATGTAGCTGAAAAGGGTTGATTTTCAGACCATCTAGTGCGGTATCAGTTCGCAAAACCAAAATCAGGGAGGAAATGGTTTGTTGGGTTCAATATAAAGTTTCAAGCAAATCGACTGGAAAGCATATTAGTCTTATCGGTTGCCGTGCAAACAACCTCATGGATGTTGGATAGTATGGGAATTGGTGATTGCCCATTATTTATTACAATCCCGTTGATTTTCCAGAAATAAGTAGTTCCTAATTTCTGGGCCCTGTCGGTGGGGCATTAGAATACGCCGACTGCCCTCTGCAGAGGGTAAAATCCCTCAATGGGGGTCCTGGATATGACCTTAAACTATATCCAATGGTAAGGCCCCAGCTTGTGGGATTTAGGAAGTGTGGAGCAACCCTCTAATTGCCACTGCCCCCAGGTCCACTCTGACCCAGAATGGTAGTACCTGTTAGGGTTCCAACTATGGGTTAAATAGAAACAGACTTGGAAACAAAAAATATATTCTATTAAAAATGTTTTCTTCGAAATCTTTGGATTCGGCATTAAATAACCTGAAAAGGGGTGATATGCCGTAAAACAAAAACAACCAACCAACCTAATTTCTGCGCTTCGATACTTTTTCTGATGCTTTCAGCGCATTCTTTCTTAGCTATCGCTATTAACTTCTTACACTTACTTCTACCTCCTATAAACTTTTTCTGTTTGTACTGAACTTATGTCAGAGAACTCTGCGGTATTTATGCTGCCATTCAGCAATGCCAGCTGCACAAGCAGAAGTAAACCATTGGGAGGAATAAGGTTTTCTATAGAACTTCTGCGTGAGAACATGCGCTTCAATTGCCGCTTTGAACAATTAAGTGGTCCTATTTGCGCACTGTTTTTAGGAATAGAATCTCCGATGAGCTCTCTGATAGCTTCCCAGTCATCCTTTTCATAATACCATTGTCGCATTGAGTAATGACTCTTCAGTTTAGATCGGGATTTAAGGCGATTTTTAACATTATCGCAGCGTGGTCAGCAGTTCCGGGTTGTCTATGGGCATGCATTACAGAGTCATCGGGTACTGTGGTCAGAAATAGATCTAAAAGTTATGCTTATTGAACTTCCTGCTCTGGGAAACCGTCGAAAACGTAACTGTGTGATGGGGAATGAGATATAACAAGGTATGTGCAATGCTACCGGCTGCGTAAGTGAAAATTGAGAAACCAAGCAAATTACGGTGGTGGGCATAAAAGTCACCAAATACATGTACTTCCGCGTATTATAAAGAGAGTGTTGTATCTATACTGGCAGAGGCTTGGTTGATTAGAGTATCGTCCTTGTAACAGGAAGAGCGGTAGAGAAAATATAAGTAACTAACTCTATGTTGCCGGTTAAGTCTAAAGTACATGACGGCATAATCGTCTGATTCTAAGTGTTATTCTTTGTCGAAGGGAGGGTGTTTCGAATATCGACTTCAAGTCCTTGTATATGTTTATCTGGGTCCTTACGGCAAAATGGGAGATAACCAGGCATTCAAAAGTTGTTAGAGAGGATGGAGGAGTGTAGGTTAATTTAACTTATCGCCAGGATATCCGAGGTGTTTGCTAGGAGAAATGCTTCAACATAACCTCTTTTAGTTCTAAGCCCGCACATATCTGTGAATGAATGTTTGAAGGGAGGAGGCACATTGTTTTGATTTTTTTTAGTTTTTGTCGCGTTTGATCGTAATTTTTGATTAAATAGTATTTAATTTTATTTTAAAAAATCAGTTTAAGGGTGAGAGGATCTGAACAAGTTTGTTGTTCAGACATCAAAACATGCAACACAAGTAGACTATCAGTCGACTCTTCATCTAAAAAAATTGTGGACCCCGGAAAGCCCACATAAGATGTGGGCCCCTTTCCGTGTACAACATTGCACTAAACCCATCCTGATATTAGAAACTGATGATGGAGCAATCGCGCTAAATACTAACAATGAGTAAGGGTTCAGTACTATCAGTTGGAACCAGCGGTTAGATTTTCGATGACAACTCTCTGATTCCTACGCCCATCTATGACAGGGTTGCTTTCTTAGATCCTTGATGACTTTTATAATTATTTTACGTAAGCATAAGAACCCGGCCAAGTAGCTTTGCATAATGATATATGAAATGATATTTATATATTCTTAAAATAAATTCACCTTAAAATAGAAACAAAAGAAAGATGTCACGTGTAAATAAGACACATACTATACCAGTTTAACTAGAATATTATTTAACAACAACACAATCATTTAAAATTGTTTAAGCTGATCGTTAACAATTTGTATCATCTACTTTTCGCACAGGATGTTTTAAAACGTAGGCATCTTCATATCAGATGTGTTTTCAATAAACTAGAATATTTGCCACGTTAAACGCTTAAACATATCACTTTCGTGTTATTTTAGAAATTCATAATCACGAACCGTTGTTTTTTTTAGACAGAGGATATATTTTGAAAATTTATTAAACTAGAGCATATCTACAAATACAAGTTGTAAAAGGGGGTATACTGTATTAATAATCATGGGAATGTGCACTAATTCTGTTTCCTCATAAAAACACAACGCAACGATAATGATATATGCCTGAAATACTTAAAATGATATACGCACATGGATTTTATATAATACTAAGCACTACCATTGCAAAATTAATTACGTCGATCGAATTAAAACGAAGATATAAGATGAATCACACATTAAACGTATGCGATCTAAAAATATGCCGACACAGGGAAACGTATTGTAACGTCAAATATTTCTTAGTCGTGCAAAGTATTAAAATACGCCTTTGTAAAATTGTGCATGTAACGCCATTCTCTTAAGTAGAATTCTTCAAAAGAGGGTTTTAAATGGAAATGAATAAATCAAAGTATAAAATACTTTTCTCACTACAGAGTTATTATAAACAACCGTCAAATAAGGCCCCTTAATAATTGGCGCTACTGATGATTATTCTGAGGGTATAAAAGATTGTATATTACACAAAATAGAAAAACGATGCTTTCAATTGCACATGTGCCTTATTACATAACTACAGGCAGAAATAAAGTGACTAGCAAACTAAAAATGAACAGTGATTAAATTTCGAAGCAGTGCGAAGTTTTCCGTAATATAAGATCTTCATCTAACTTCAAACCAAATAAATAAAGTGTACTAATGTAGGGCAACGTGAGGGGTACCTAATTAGCTAGTGTGCATAATTCAACGGGTTGGTCGTGAAACGAAATGAATGAAGAAGAAAGAAACAAAAATGGCTGCCTTATCTCTTTATATGCCTGTAATGCCACCACCTGATATGCAAATGAGATTCTCCTGGTTGGAGATAAAAGAGGGTTGATTTTTAGAGGGATGTTCATTTTGAACTTGGATTTCGAAGAAATAAGTTGAATTAGCAGAAGTACGTTGGGAGTTGAGAGAAGGTGCGTTACGTATACAGAAGTTTGGAAGTTTGGACAAAAGTGTTAACCTTACCCAGGAAATTATTGGTGTGACGGGCGGAAGAAATAACCCTCAAGTTATTGAATTATAACTAAGAATGTAAACAGACAGACACTAACAAATTTTCCAAGTGTAATTAAAATATGGTTAAGTAGGTATAGGTTACTAAAATTAATCTTGATCACACAGTAAGTTTGAGAAAGAAAATATAATTAGATGACAAGTGTATGAAAAACATTAGTATTACGATGTAACAATTCTTAGGTCCTTTTAAGAACAGAATATATTGCTTAAAAGCCTCAAATAGTGCCCCCAAAGGGATTGATATTTTATGACCTATAATTTGTTTTTTTATATCCTATTACTTGAACAATTCTTACTGTAACAAACAGACTACGAATAAACCATTCAGTTTTTACATAAATATTCGCATGGTGCGCTGTCAGTGAATGTATCGAGATATGCAAAAAAAAAACAGTTCATGTACAATATGTAAGATATATTCTGTGTATGTATTCATGATTATCACGATCGTGCACGCGAGAACAAATGTTCTTTAAAAGTGAAGATATATTTACCTCAAATTTATTGCAGATTTATTGCCGGTATATATATTGATAGCAAGAAGAATGTATAATCTTCCGTGATACTGACAGGACAAATATTGCTACACAGATTCCAAGACTTATTGAAAATCGAAACACACACACCCACATCCACACACGGACACACACACACACACATATATATATATATATACATATATATATATATATATTGAAAGTATAGAAGGTTATGAAAAGGAAGAGCTTTAAAGAGATAGCTTCGAATTTGAGGGTATTAAAACCAAAACAAAATATGATGAAAGTAAAAATAAAATAGATAAACCCCATAATTTATTATACCATACCTGTTCACATTGAAAAACTTATCACAATATTCTGTGGATCTATATTAAGAAAACCTTGTCAAACTTTGTGACATATTTCCATTCTATGGAGGTCAGGCGCGAACGAACACCACATAATTTTATTATACCATATTTCTTCAAACTGAAACATAATTATCAAAGTATACTCACGCAGAAATATATGAAAAGTATTTATTAAAGTTTGCGCCTATTTCCCTTCTATTGAGGCCAGGCGCGAACGGAGAGCCAAGAATGTTATTATACAATCCCTATTTCAGTTAAAACATACTTATCAAAATATTATTATGTACATCTATATCAAAAACACTTGTAACCATTTTTTTTTACATTTTTTATTTCCCTATTTTATGGGGGCCAAACGCGAACGCAGACCCCACAATTATTATGAACCACCGTTCTGCCGGATCAAACATACCTATTCCTGATCCTCGATACATCTTCTACCATTATATGTAATCAGTTTGTTAAAATAATCAACCATATAGGAGCTTATTCGTGACCAGACACACACACAGACGTTCAGCTTTATATTATATATATATATATATATATATATATATATATATATATATATATATATATATATATATATATATATATATATATATATATATATAAGTAAATTCTTGGTACAGCAAAATGGAAAGAGAAATTTCAGAGGAAACATAATTTAATTTAAATACCAAAGAAAAAAAAACAACAAAAAAACGGGCAGGTGAAATTATTCAAATTTTCTTAAGGCCTTATCGTCTGACCCTCTAAGAGGAAACGTCAGAATGATAAATTAAAAGCTAAGAATCGAATGAGGAAAGAGGGGAATTTGGTTTCAGTTCGAAGACCAGTGAGGAAAAAAAAAATTAAAAAAATTATAATCTCACTGTTCAGGTGGTTTTAAATCAGTAAATATGTCCAACTGATGTTTCAAAATCTTTCTAGCCTGTGTAGACAAAAGATTTTGAAACATCAGTTGGAAATATTTACTGATTTAAAACCACCTGAACAGTGAGATTATATTTTTTGTCCTCACTGGTCTTCGAACTGAAACCAAATTCCCCTCTTTCCTCATTCGATTCTTAGCTTTTAATTTATCATTCTGACGTTTCCTCTTAGAGGGTCAGACGATAAGGCCTTAAGGAAATTTTAATAATTCCACCTGCCCGTTTTTTTTTGTTTCTTTGGTATTTAATTTAAATTATGTTTTTTCTGAACTATATATATATATATATATATATATGTGTGTGTGTGTGTGTGCGTGTGTGTGTGCGTGCGCACGCTTGTATGTTTGATTATGCACGAATTCTATTGTACTGGCTTTTATTAAATCACCATGCAAAGAGGCAAAATGTGATTGTATATATATATATATATATATATATATATATATATATATATATATATATATATATAAAGAAGACCGAGTAAAATTATTAAAGTACAGATAAAATGATTTACAAAAAAAAAGAGCCACAAGTGAAAGAGTGTACACTAATCTTAAAGTCTAAGAACTTTAATACACTAAAAATACAGCTCGGAGATTACAATGATAAAATTCTTTTATTAAAAATTAATCGCATTAGACAAAAGTTAAAATTCAGAAAACCCATATTTAGAAAATCAAAGGATTATGGAAACGTTTGATTTTGGCAGACATATTAAATTTGTAATTTTGTTACCACACACATACACACACACACACACACACACACACACACACACATATATATATATATATATATAATTTTTCACAAACACCCAACACATGGTTGCATGTTCAATGTATCATATGTATTGGATTTGTTTTTATTTATCCATGTTTAATTCATTTAATCGAATCCACCCTCAATACCCCTATTATCATTTCCGAATTCTACCGTTTAAACCGATTCTTTCAATTTGAAATTTGCACAGATACTGCAACCAATGACTGACTGGTCTACGTATTGTATGTGTTTGGTTTTTAAGATGCTTATTGGTTCCTCTTTACATTAATTTAATTGTACTCATTGTTACCATCGTAATTAGGAGTGAAAAATTCTAAGGCTTTACACGCTTCTTGAAATTTGTACAAACACTGCAACTCATAATCTGTATGTTCTACATCACGTCTGTGTGGGATTTGTTTTATTTATTCAGTGATGGTGCTCTGATTAATACCAAGTGCCCTTTGCTGTATAACGTGACCAGCATTGTCTTGTGGGCTAAAGTTCTAAAACCAAAGGTGCAGGCTTAGTTAACATTGACAGAACCCTCCAGAGGGGTTTAGCCATAGTCAGATGCGGTAGGCGTGTGGAATATGATCTGGGGCTCAGCATTCTAAGTACCAGATATATATCGAATGACATTGAGGTGGAGAGGACTCCTGTAAGACATGGTGAAGGCAAACCCTCTAGAAGAAGCAACTCTTATATTAAAAAAAAACATGGAGGGGAATCGATACCCGCATTAAGCTAGTATGCATTGTGACTTGTTCTTGGCTATCTTACTTTCGCTTGTTGCTGGCTCTCAACATTTTTAATCAAGAGAGAGAAGCTTAGCTGTCATACTAGCTAAACCCCTGTAATAACATATTTGTGCAGATATGGTCCCCCCTCGCAAAACTTTCACAAGAAACACCCGTCTAGCAAAAAACACTATCACTAGTTTCCCCCACTCTTTATCTGTGCCTAAACCTAAGGTAGATTCCATGAGTAAAGCTTCTTTCTCAGAACTGCACGCCTATGGAATTGTCTTCCGTTTTTCTGCTTTCCAGCTGACTAAAATATGGTTGCCTTCAAGTCTAGCGTAAACAAGTTTTTTTATGAACCGTTCCATATAAGTTAACAAATTTTACCGAATCTCCATTACTAACTGTTACTATGTTGTCCAATTTCTACTGTACACTCTTTAACCCTTATCCTCGAGTTGCCTCTTAACCTTGACAAGTGGTGAGACCTATGTAAAAAAGAAGATACCCCCTCAAACATTTTTTCTACAAAAATGTCCTGTGTTGATGGAAACGTTGAGACGCGTGTAGACCTGACCGGCCGAGAGCCTGTAATAATTGACCTTACTTACTTCATGTTATCATATGCACACAGGCGACAAAAGGACGATCGCTACATTAATTTTCACAAAAATACTTAGGCAGTTGTGTTCTCGGTGGGCTGGTCTATTATTGAGCAGCTTTGTCAAGATAGAACTGCTCACCCAAGAATTTGGTAGGGAACAAGTAAATTCGTCTTAAACAAACATGCCATTGACCTGCTGGTCAGCAACTTGTGGCTGACGGCTTTCAATATTAGCAGTAATAAGGAGAGAGAGAGAGAGAGAGAATATTATGCTAAACGGCACTAACTCCAGCTCTGTTACCTGAGTGTCAGAACACTTATTGACAATGGTAAAAACTAGAACGGAAGACTGCAATTTTGGCTAAGAAATAGCTAAGATACAATTTGGATATTTCTGCACTCTCTGAGACGCGATTCGCAGGTTACGATCCACTGGTTTAGCATAGGTCATACTACACTTTCTTCTGGTCTTGTAGATCTAAAAAGAAGAGAAGCGAGTCTGGTGTGGGCTTTGCGGTTAAGAAGAGTTCCTTAATTGACAAAATCGAGCAGCCAGTTTGCATAAATGCTCCTTCAGTGAGATTGAGAATTCACCTTCCCGCTGGTCGTTACATGAATGCACTTTCTGTCTTTGGGCCGAGTCTCACGCTGTCTGAAGATGATATTACTTCCTGTTATCATATGCTTCGATCTGTTTTCACCGATTTTTAAAATCCCGGAATTGGATGGGTCTTGGTTAAGTCAATATACGAGTCGAATCAGACAACCAGACTTGGTCTTCGCTTGATCCACATGCCACTGCCAAAGTCAATTCAAATGGTATGTTTCTTGTACATCACTGCCTATCCCCAACACTTTTTCTCACAAGTAAAACAAGAAGACCTGGTTCCATCCCCAGTCAAAACATAGCCAGTTGCTTGATTACATATTTGAAGACGTGGTTATCTATGAAATATTTGCAATGTTAGAGTAATGCGAGGTGGAAAAGGGATCAACCTCATAAGATTCCAAGCCAAAACACTTGTTTGTGTTTGACATGTTAGAGAGCTGGTGTATGTTGATGATTCTGACCTGGTGACACATTCTCCAGTATATATGCAGTTAGTAATGGGTCGCTTTAGGAATGTTTGTACCTGCTTCAGACTTAGAGTTAGCATACAGAATACTAAGGCCCTGTACACCCTCGGTCCTGGTGATCTGTAAGTTTAAAATGATATCTTCGTCTATAGAAGCGCATTGAAGTCGTATAAATATTGTCTACCTTGATAGTACCTTATAAAATGATGGCATTCTCTATGTGTGTATAAGACAGATACTCACTAAGACATCAGACGCATTTGGAAAAGTATACAATAGAGTGTGGTCTGATGATGATTTAACTCGGACAACTGAAATGTCAGTATATCGAACATGTATAGGGCCAACCCTACTATGGCTCTGAAACAGGGACGCTATTCGGATCATATGTAGAAATGCTTTCAGCACTGCCTTAGGTACATTGTTGGTTTAAAGGGGGCGAGGTAGTTTTGTCGCTGTTATATGTCTTAAATAAGGCTAAAAACCATTGTTGCTGTCATTGTTATCAATAACCAGATACGTTGGGTGTATCATTTTGCAAAGCTTGATTACTATCGACTTCCAAAATTGTTGTTTTATGGTGAGATCCTTTTTGGGTAAAAGAAAAAAATACAGTACAAGCCTAAATAAACGTTTTCATGAAAGCGTCAATGAGAGTTTTTTGAGCTCAATGTTCCTGCTGACAGTTAGGAGTAACTTGCGCATGATCGCCAGCAGTGTAGGTCACTGATATACAGGATCGCAGAGCATTTTACAACGGCCAAGGTAGACCGGGTAGATCTTAAAAGAGAATATAGAAAACGCCAAACATTTCCGCCCAGTCATGGATATCTTTAGATGTGTGATGTGTGTGACCGGGTTCTGTTGTCCAAGGAAGGTCTTGTATATCACATGAAAGCGCACGATTATACGGGTTGCTTTGTTGTTTGTATCATCAAAACCAATGGCCGTATTCAGTGGCATGTCTGCTTGAGTGTGTGCAAGTCCATTGTAGGACCGAAAAATATCTTCGGGCACATGGAATTTCAGTGGCACTCATCTGACAAGACGTAACAATCATATATATATATATATATATATATATATATATAAATATATATATATGTATATATATATATATATATATATATGTATATACAGTGATGATCATATTTATTGGCACGGTAAAATAAAAGTTAAATTTTGTCTAATAAATTCTAAAAAAAGGGATTAAATTAAAGAAAATAACAAAGTATATTATGTATTTTTAACTGGCCTTTCCGATGCAGCAATCGGATTTTAGAAAAAATAAATAACAACGGAACAACAAACATAATTGCAAAAAACCCTTGTTCAAAATTATTGGCACGGCTTTGTTTTTCTTTTAGTATCAGTATAATATCAATCAATTTCCGGTTTACGTGCTTTCTGAACTTTTTTATAGCCATATTATGCTTGTTTAACGCTAATTCAGTGAATAATTTTTTTCAGATAATTTTTAGATAGCAATTTATTTAAACTATTATAAGTGACTAAATTATAATTTTCAATCGCCATGGTTAAAACTAAGGAACACAGCGAAGACGTCAGGAAGCTTGTTGTAGCATGCCATACCAATGGGGAGGGCTATGATAAGATTTCAAAGAAGCTAAACCTTCCCAAATCCACTGTTAGAGCCATAATAAACAAGTTCAAATCGCAAGGCCACGTTATGAGTTTAGAGGGTAGAGGGAGAAAAAGGATTCTTTCCCCAAGAGATGGACGGAAAATTAGTCGACAAGTAAAACAAAACCCAAGGATCTCTGTTGGGGAGATTGTTGATGAACAGAGCACCTCTGGAGTGAATGTATCTCGACATACAGTTGGTAGAGTTTTGAAGAGAGCTGGTTTAAAAGAATGTCGTCCGAGAAAGACTCCCTTATTGAAGCCTATGCACCTGAAAGCAAGGCTAGCCTTTGCAAAACGTCATATTGATAAAGATGTTGCATTCTGGAAACGTGTTCTATGGACTGACGAAACGAAAATAGAGTTATTTGGCCATAATAAAGTGTCTTATATTTACAGAAAATCTGGCGAAGCTTTACTGCCTAAGAACACCATACCCACAGTGAAGCACGGTGGAGGCAGTTTGATGTTTTGGGGATCCTTTGCTGCCTCTGGACCAGGGCGACTTGTTAAGGTCACAGGTAGTATAAAAAAGGAGGATTATGTTAAAATATTGGATGAAAAACTGAAAGACTCTGCTAAAGAGCTCTCATTTGGTCGTCGTTAATGGTTCATGCAAGATAATGACCCAAAGCATTCGGCTAAACTGACTAAGAAATGGCTTGAGGACAATCATATTAATGTTTTGGAGTGGCGATCACAAAGCCCAGACCTTAATCGAATTGAAAATTTATGGAGAACATTAAATTGAGTGTAATGCAAAGGAAGCCTAAGAATCTTATTCAATTGGAGGATTATTGTCAGGAAGAGTGGGCTAAAATTACTACTGAAGAGTGCAACAACTTGGTTGTAAACAATGAAAAGCGACTGAGGAAGGTAATCAAGGCCAAAGGCTATACAATTGATTATTAAATAAATCGTGCCAATAATTTTGAACAAGGGTTTTTTTGCAATTATGTTTGTTGTTCCTTTGTTATTTATTTTTTCTAAAATCCGATTGCTGCATCGGAAAAGCCAGTTAAATAATATACTTTGTTATTTTCTTTAATTTAATCCTTTTTTTAGAATTTATTAGACAAAATTTAACTTTTATTTTACCGTGCCAATAAATATGATCATCACTGTATATATATATATATATATATATATATATATATATATATATATATATATATATATATATATATATATATATATCAGGTTCGTGCCAAAATAATTTTTTATGTTCAACTTATATATAAAGAACGATATTATTATTGTACAAAGCTAATATATATATATATATATATATATATATATATATATATATATATATATATATGGTTGTGTGTATGTGTGTGGGTATGTGTGTTTGCGTGTGTGTATATATTGGATTGGATAGGTCTTAAGAAAAAAAATCAAGGTAATCTGTGAATGTTTAATGTTTTTTTTCTTTGAGACGTGATCGATAGAGCGTTTCAACCAGATATACACATATTTTAAATGCACACAACTCAAGTTAGAATTATCTCACACGTTGAGTTAAATAACGGTTGAACAAAAATCAAGTCTGAATGTTTTGTAAACATAAGAATAACTAAAATATATTAACTTCTAAAGCTCTGCTAAAAACCCGCAGTTAATCTTCTTCGTATGTAGATTTTAAAATATACCCCTTATATCGCAAGGACATAAACAAACGCTATGAGCGAGATGACAAAGAAAATGTAAAACAAATACATAAATTTGAAAACATATTTGTGGTAACGATTTCTGGATATCTCCTGAATTCAACTGTCATTTTAACCATCTATTCTCGCCAAGCTTCACGGCTATCAAAAACCAGCGTTGTTCTTTTCCATTGTTCCTTCTCACAGTCCTGACGAGCCAAATATGCTAATTACTTCTGAAGTCATCCTTATAAATAGTGCAGCTTCGTACAGGCTTAAGCCTATCCTGCCTTGACAGAGTACAAAATACACTTCCTGGCTTAGTTGGGCATGCCCTTTTCTCTTCCCTGCAACATCTCTCCCACAGAAGAGACGTTGGAGCTTGTCTTTGTTTTATCGGTATTTCCATGGCAAGTACTCGTCTGATCCCCAATCTCTGATCCCCCTCGCCAATATTTCATGAAAAACACCTGTCTAGCTGAAACCACTATCAATAATTTTTCCCACTCTTTATCTGTGCCTAAATCCAAACGTAGATTCCAGGAACATAGCGTCTTTCTTAGAAGTATACGCCTGTGGAACTCTGGTCCGTTCGTCTGTTTCCCACCTGACTACAACTTGGATGTGTTCAAGTCCAACAGAAACAACTTTCTGATGAACCACCCAGTTTAGTAAGACACTTTATCAAATCTCAATTACTAAGGATTACTACGATATTATCGCATTGATTACTGTACACGCAATAACTCTTATCCCCGACTTGCTTCCGGGCCTTTATAAGTTGTGACTATCATGTCAAAAAAAGTCACGCGTCATCAGTGTTATCTCAAAACGGATTTTAGTGGCAAATATATAAAAAAGTTATTGTGTATTTTTTACCTTAACCCCAGTAAAAGAAACATAAATAAATAATAAAACAAAGGTTACCAGTGAAAGATGCTTTTCTACCTGCAAGGTCCATTATTTTTTAGTACATATTTATATAGAAATATTTACACAACGAAAACTCAAATGATTGTGCATTTAATCAAACGCTCGTTGGGAGAAGGAATGTGTAAAGCACAGTGGCGGTTATGCACTAACCTTACCATGCTAATTTTTGAAATATTTTTACAGGTTAAATACATTTTTTCCATAAAAAAATAGTTATGTCAAAGTACAGAATAGTTACAAAACATAAGTTTACGCAACTGAAGTTAGCATGTTTTTTCTACAATTTTTAATCATTGTGAAGGATTAAAGCGGTCCTTTATCTTTCTAAGTCAATCTATACACCCGGAAAATATAATAGAATGATTATATATATATATATATATATATATATATATATATATATATATATATATATATATATATATATATATATATATATGAAGAGATGAAAGGACTTAGCAAGATAAAGGATCATTTGAATAAATTCACAATGATTTACCTTTGTAATTAGAAACAAAAAAAAATATTTTTAGTCGCGCCGTTCGTACTTCTGTACCTAACAACACAATAAGCGCAAATAAATTGTAAAACTTGAATTCTCTGTTGTTAAAATCGCACGAATTTATTTACTTATCAAACCTCCTTGGGATATATTATATTATTAGTTTAACCGTCCTTTTTACACATTTAATTAATAAAAGATTCCCCATTGCGTTTTTTCCTCAATTATATTAAATGTTATAGATTTTCTCCTGTTTAGAAGATAGCCTAAAGAACCATTGAGAGATGGCCGCTTATTTTCAAATATATATATATATATATATATATATATATATATGCATACATATATATATGTATGTATGTATATGGTGTGTGTGTCTGCATAAAGTAAGAATAGAATAAAATATATACTTATTAATTAAACACATTCTTCTATCTTTCATCGAATATAAAGTAGTCTTTTTGATAAAACAGAGACGGTGATTAGCGTTTATTTTCGATTCTAACTTGGCGTACCCATACTAGAAATTCTTTTCAGCGATGATACATTTGTCTGCCAAACACTCTCTCACTTTCTCTCTTGGTCTCTCTCTCTCCTTGCACACACATACACACACATACACACACACACACATATATATATATATATATATATATATATATATATATATATACTAGCAAAAGTACCCGTCGTTGACTGGGTTCAAAAACAGCATACAGAAAATGGACTCTGATTTATGAAAGTATGGTAGGTTATGAAAAGTAAGGGTTGTAAACAAATAGTTTCGAATTTGGGCGTATCAAAACCAAAGCAAAATATGATGAGAGTAAAAATTAAATCGATAATCCCCATAATTTATTATAACATACCTGTTCTAACTGAAACACTTGTCACAATACCGCTTGGAGATCTATCACAGGGAAAAGGGCCGAAAAAAGGGACTTAAATGCAAAACTGTTATGAAATTCTATAATTAAATACTATTCGAATAAATACAATAAATTAGAGATAGATGTCACACGACTTATTAACAACGGGATATTCGTCGGCGAATAACTTTTGAAATAAATACAAGACATCGAATTGAGAAATAAAACTGTGGGGACGGAAATTTAGCATGAACAGATATTAATAATTTTCGCTAATATTGATAGAGGAATCGGAAATTGATATCATTATTTGCGAGTAATAGAAGAGTAAATCTATTATTATGAATTGCGGCATGTTTCTCATTTAGAGCCTTTAAAATAACTCTTCCTTATGACGAAGCTCTTACTGTCTATAGAGTGAAAGTTTTCGCATCGTTACACATAATGTGCCCCAAATATAAGCGTTCTCCTTCCAGCGAACTTTGCAAAAGCAGCTTCCCAAATACGCTTTCACATAACAATTTATTGTCATACATATGCTGTCCATTTGCTGACTTTTAAATCAATAAATGCGTAGATGCGCTCTATAAACCCCCGGATAGTTACTATAACATATTTTCTTTACAAACCTAATGATTTGTGAAAACATGCATCGATGTCTTTTGCAAATCAGCCTACCATGATCTGAAGTCTTGGACCCATATAGTCAAGCTGCAGCTGTCATTTTATCTATGTACTATTAAAGGTTTAGCTAGTGTTAGAACATATTTCTGAAAGTCACAGAAAGCAGTTATAGTGCCAAATTGAACACGGTGTTTTACTACAAAATGGGGTATAACTAGCCTGATTCTTTCAGGACATTCTCTAGTTATAGAACTGATAAGTGGAGTTTTATTTGAACCAGACACAAAGGTTGACCACAGACAAATGTTTGTATGAAATTTCAGTAATTTTGTTTAATATATATATATATATATATATATATATATATATATATATATATATATATATATATATATATATATATATATATATATATATATATATAATGCATTTGGGGAAATAATTCTGAATTAGAAATTCAGTTATATTTTTTTTAATTCAGCTAACCGTGCACATCATGTAGGCACGATAAAGAAATATATTAAACTAATTTTAATGCATGACGGTAGAAATATCAATTCTTTTATTATGAGCTTTTTCTCGACCCTTTTACATATTTACTTTGTTTCAGTATGACTCCATTTATTCTCTTTAAAACACACACACTCAATCATTAATATATTCTTGTATATAATAAAGGAGGCGCAATTTTCCCATCTGGACGAAACTACCTTAGGTTGACAACACATATAGCACATAAAAAATGTAATATGTTTACGTCATTAACCATTACGTTATCTAGCTTTAGCCCGCAATTACATATACATTATGTCGTAATAATAAAAAAAATTACATTTAATCCGAGGAGCGCAGTGATCATCATCGTCCTAATCTATAGAGGGAGTAGCTCATATTTCACCCTTAATTTACCGATTACTCTTACGACACAATCCTACACTGAGTTCTTTTATAATTTTTCTACTTTTCCTGGCTTATAAATTACTACAGATTCCCTACACAAACGCATATTCTTACACCTTACATCCGACGCAAATAATGAGTTCTCTCATTTAAATATGCGGCGCCGCTGATTGGATAAGAAGTATTATTCTACAATTCCAACATTCGGTGAATCAACCATTAAACGAACAGTTCGAAACTAAATCACAACCCCATTTCTCTGCGTACATATTATTCTTATTTGTATTTAGATATAATTCAGGGCATTTTCCCGTTGAAAAACTCTTACATTTTAGTGTTTATTTGTGAAAATATTACACTCCAAAAAAATATATATATAGATATGTTTTTTCCTAATACGTAAGTTACATTTACCGTTGGCTTAACTGTGAATCCATTAACGCCTTTTCTAGGACGCTACAGACCGAGATAGTCAGAGAGAGTAGAGAGAGACCGAGGCACAGAGAGAGACACTTTTAGACACCACTTTAGTTTACATATTTCATTTCCTAAGGACCGTTTCAATAGATTTACAATGATTGAAATTTAAAGTGTTGTGTAATTATTTCTAAAAACAAATAATACCTTAACACCCCCCACAAAAAAAACAAAACAAAAACAATATTATCTTTTTCCCTAACGCGTACGTTATATTTATCCTTGAATTAGTTGTGATTCCATAAGCGCGTTTCCGTGCACCGTAAGGACAGAGAGAGAGAGAGAGAGAGAGAGAGAGAGAGAGAGTCGGAGGAGAGAGGGAGAGAGAGTGCGAGAGACCCTTATATCTGTTTTTGTTTTCATTCGAACACACTTTTTTATTTATTTAGACAAACCTAACAATTTAATGAAAGAACAAATATGTTGCAAGACTTGAATTTTACATGCATATACTATTTACAAAAATAGCGCGGTACGCGACACTTTATTTTTAATATATCATTTACTAAAAGTCGTTCTAATAAATTGTGCATAATTTTAACCAGACATCTCGGAGCACGACGTTAACTACCTAGCTCCGCCGATTATAATAGTGTCACAAAAGCTGCTAAAAAATGAACGAAACATGTATGCATAACAATTTAATAATTTCAACAAAAAATAAACAAAACTAATAATACACACATAAAACATGACCTCAGGTAACACGTTTTTTTTCTTTTATTTATTTATTTTTTCTTTGTAATATAAGTTTTTTTTTGTTTTTTTTTACGGTGATTTGTTTTGTTTTCTGGTCCAACGAAAGTTCTAAACAAAACAAATAAGCAAAATTATTTTTCTTTTACTTTTTCATTTTTTGTGTAACAGTAAACAAAACATTATTTTCAAGAAAATGATTAATAAATTATGTTTTTTTTTATAATGATGGATCATAACATGGGGAGGTTGGGGACAAGATTCTATCCCGAAAGCCATTATTTACACGGAGGCGTCGGGACTGTATATTCGGAAAGCCGTTCTTTATATGGGTGGGTTGGGGGTGTTTAATTTGAAAGCCGTTCTAAACATGGGGAAATTGGGGTTGCATTGCATGGGCGTGCATCTCCACCCGCATTCATTTCTCTCAGATCTTTTTTTGAAGATAATGCATTCTCGCCACAGGAAACGCAGTTTTTTTTTTATTTTAGCAATTAATTTTTTTTTTCTTGACAATATGAGACCGCTGGTTCCGGCGTTATCAAATATTTTTCAACACGAGAGATATTCTGTTTTTTTTTTTGTTGTTTACATTTTTTCCGACCGATAATGAACACCCAAAATTACAATGTTGGCCAATAGTATTTGCGCGTTTGGATCATGAAAACGTTTATCAAGATTAAATTTTCAGGGGATACTTGGACAAAACGCCCCTCAAATGATGGGGGGGGTCTATTCTGACATCAGTTCTTAATAGAGGAAAGTTGAGGGTGCCAATTCCGAAAGCCATTCTTACCTTGAGAATATTAGGAGGGTATATTCCAGAAGCCGTCCTTAAAATGAAAAAGTTGTTGTGTTGGGTGTTGCGCAATATCAACACCAGCTGTATTAAACTATTTACGAGGATGAGGTAGCTTCCACCGGTCAACACCGGTTAACGGGCCCTGATAGACGTAAATAATTTTATAATATATATATATATATATATATATATATATATATATATATATATATATATATAATTTATATTTAATCATTTCATGATTGCTATATAGACTTTTCTACATTAGAGACCCGGGTTTTGTTGTTGTTGATGTACGAGACGTAAAACTCTATTTTTTATTTCTAATTGCGTGACGAATAGACACACTAATAATAAAGTAAGAGATTACATCATGTATACATGATGCTATAATTTTTATAGTATAAAAATATCATATTTTTCAATTTTACGTTGTTTATTATACTTATGTGATTCTTTAGTGTTTAATTTAGTGTTGATTTCTGACAGGAAAGTACTGTCTGAACATGAAATTATTCTCAGACTGCTGTTTAAACTCTGCTTCATTGGAACATATTTTAAATGATTTATACCGATTTTACAGTTGTAAAAAGCACATATGATTGTTAACGCTCATGTCATCTAAATTCGGCAGTTCTCCTAAGATATATATTAAAAGAATTTATAAATTCGTTTTAACAATCAAAAATCGAATTAGATACAGGTTAGAACGATAAACTTGTCGCCCATGAGAATAGGACACGCGCCCATTTCTCTTTGATGAAAACCGGTTTCCTTTTTTTTTTTTTTTTTGCAAATAATGTATATATTGGTTAGTTGTGTACAGATCCTAAGATCGATAGGCACTTTCTTCCATGCCTGAAAGTTACAGAATGTTCAACGAGCGAGATCGAAGATGCGCCGCTGCACACTTCATGCTATCTACCTATCCAAGTTATGAAAACAGAACAATTGCCAACACCCTCCAAATTCAAATCCAGACGGTTCAGCATTTAAGGGGTTAGGATCTAAGATTATGAACCATCCTCTTACTGCGCCCTCCCCGCTACCCAGGATGTAATCAGCTAGACAACTTCGTTTCGTCATTGGTCGAGAACAACACCAACATGAACTCCCACAATAAACAATCGAGCTTATGCCGGTGATTGTGGAAAAGATTCTCGTAGTTCCGGACCTGCATCGAGGCGGTGATGAAGGCTGATTTAATCGATGCCATCTTAATTACATAAACAAGTTACCTGAGATTTTTTTTTCAATCAAATATTTAAAATAAATCTTAAGTGTGGTTTTCTTTAAGGCATCATTTACATCGTTCTACGCTGTAATATCACAACTGCCTGATTGACTATATATTCGCACTTACTTTCACGTCGATATTTTTCAGGAAATGTATATTTTTTTATTTGTTAGTGTTTATAATCCATTGAATCGTACCAGCAGTTTCCATTTAAACGAATTATAAACATTATTAGGTTACATCGAATCTCCTTTAAAAAAATGTTTTAATTAAGTTACTTTAAATAATTCCTAATAAGTTGATTAAGTAAAAGCTTTGATAGATGATCAATCAGTATTAAAGATAGATTAAAAAAAAGTATTAATTTAAAAAATGAAGTAACTGTGTAATGTAAAAATAAACACAGGACAAAAGAAGAATTTCGGAAAAAATATTGTCACGCCGATGGCGTTGGAAACGAGCGAGTAAAGAATTGGGAGGATGTATCAGGTGTATATCTTAATGATCTTAATTTGGGATGTTTTCTCGTGGGAAAATGCTTAATCAATTTAATTTTGTAAAGATAGCTTTATTAAAGTTTTCTTGTTCTACGTTGCTAATATTAGGCAAACAAAAATACTATATGTAATGTATTGACTGCACAATCCTTCACACCGATGAAGTTTACATGTTTTTTCTTGTTTTTCCAAACTATTGACAGCATATATGTTTATAAGTATATTTCTTATGCTAGAAGCCTCATAGGTTTCTGCTTATATTGGAGTAAAGCTTGATCCTGTGTATTTTTCGTTCTCTAAATCGTTTCTCCGCATGTAAATTAAGGAAATATATGAACGCGTTGTAATGAGTGTTTTAGTGCTGTTAATACGAAACTTGAGAAACTAATTTATTAAACTGATTTCATGGAGCATAAACATTAATATACAATTTTTATTTCATACAGTTATATATGACTAAATTAGTATGACTGCAGATAGATAATCAGTATATCGATAAAAGTTTCTTAATGTCAGTATTGTCAATTACCTACAGCGAAAGAAAATACTGCATCGATCTTTTGGTGTGACCTATTCTGCAATAAGCACGGACAAATTAACAAGTGTAATATGTTCTTGTATAACAACAAATATCTCATCGTTTTATGTTTTATTAAAAGTTTAGGGTTTTAACTCTTTTGCTGAAACAATGTTGTATAATTTTTCAGGTTAATTTGACTTAATGTCCGTTTTCTTTTGTCATATCGTTAAGATTAAATACTCCAAAATGCATAACATCGCTAGTCAAACCTATTACAAATGGTCATATAAAACACAAATAATAGACACATTGCAAACTGAACATTTTTCATAAGGAAGATCTATGCGCGGGTTAAAACAAGATAACTCAGAGGTTTATTAATCTTTGCAATGTACATTTCGTTGCAAATTATATCCTTCCTATCAATGCTATAAAGCATACCGTGCTCATATAAAATATAGGAATATAGGAAAATCAAGTTGAAAAAACAAAAAGCTAATAAAATTCTGGAGTTAGGCTGACAACAAATAGGAAATAATTATCCATAAAATAAGACTAAACTTTATTATATTATTCTGTATAGTTTCTGAAAATTAATCAGAAGGAACCAAGTTTTAATAAATCATTTAAAGACAAAATTGTTTTCGGTTGATAGATTTCTATATCATTGTCTCTATAGAAATGTTATTGACAATACTATTATGCAGATTTAGATAACTCATGAAATAAAAGCGGATAATTATATATTAGTTTTTGTCCCTTAAAAATGTAAACGACAAGAGTCGTTCCAAAAGTAATGTCTACATTTTTTTATTCAAACAGCGTAAAATTAACGAAGTCGGAAAGAGGTTACATTAAAACCAGCGACCCGTGTGCCTCATATTACTCTTGATAATCACCCTCATTTTCAATATATTTTTGGCAGTAATGAACGAGAGCCTTGAAGTCTCAGCAATAAAATGTTGGTCAATGTTTTACTTTTGCGATTATTCCCTTGTGTTCAGCGAACTGAGTCTAGGCACTGTGTGCTTCAGAGGTCCGAATAAATAAAAGTCTTACGCAGCCAGGTCGGGACTAGACAATGTGTGAGACTGCATCACCAATCCGAAAGTCTTACAAATTCTCTGATCTTGAAACTTGTATGTGGCTTGGCGATGTCGAGTTGCAATACTTATGTTTTCAGTTTCTCGTGAGTTACGTAGACAGTGCCTGCCATGTCATCGTTTCAGCGTCGGGTTAGAATGTAAAGTTCACTCATTGTTTAAAAAATGCATGGGGCTGATTCAGTTCCTCTTCCAGAAAACTTGACTGCAGATGTCTGCATGTTAAACTCTTTTACGAAAAATAATGAAGCTTGCCATTTTCTTTTATTGCTGTTGGACTACAGATTGTAGTGTTGGCAGAACGTTTCCATTTACTTTGCGCTGGTTCCACAAGTTCTAACAGACAGATTATCCGTTTTTTTTTTGTTTGACGTGAACATTCGTGGAACTAACATAGCCTGCACTTTGATTAATTTAAAGTATGCCACGATATTTTGCAGGATACATAAACCTGTGCTCAACTCTACACCCATTTAACTCACCTTTAACTTTCTAACTTCTCCTTGAGTTTTGTCGATCCGCAGAGTGCTTTCTGGGGCGGTTGATATTCATGAACAATCGGGGGCGAGTTTTGTCACTCACTTCACTCTCACCATTCTAAAATTGAGGAACCATCGTCTAAGCGTGCTTAAATAAAATGTATTGGCTCTACAAACGGCCAATATCTGCCAGTGAATTTTCATTGGTACATTTTCCATGCATGTAGCAATTCACTGAAGCATTTCTTCTTCTGACACACGTCTGTGATGGAAGCGTTTACTTTGAATTGAATCTCACACCGTCAATAGAGAAGAGAAACAACTCAGTTCATGACTTATAATTCCAGTCATCATCCCCCTGCACTTTGCAATACCCTCTGATACATCTGTGGGGTATGAAAAATAGTAGAGATTACTTTGAGAAATCTATCGTACAACACATAATCTTATGAGAATGTAGATCGGCATACCATGCTTTGATTACGCTTTATTAATACGACATTTTTGTAATACTTTATTTTTAATAAAGAACAAATGCTTGAAATTTCTTTATGAGGGAATATAAAATGCAATGTACAATAGAAATAAGAATTTCACCTACATAACCTGTAATTCTACTGAGAATTCGTTGTAACATTATTATTTTTCGATATTCTCCTATATAATAACGATCAAGTTTATTATTCAATGTTATAATTAAATTGCATACACGTTGCATACAGCAAGTCAAAATTAACGTATTAATAATGCTTATACATTTAGTAAAGTATTTATAAGTATGACCCACAACCATTTCTACATGAATATATATATATATATATATATATATATATATATATATATATATATATATATATATATATATATATATATACCCAGAAAATTATTTGCTGATGTCTATGCATATTGTGAAATTTAAGCTTAACACGTTTTGCAATTTATAATATGATAGTCCACTACTGTCTCGCACATTCTAACTGAATTTTGCAAAAATTCTAGTCTTTTCACAACATCCCCACTTGACTAAATTGATTTTTGTAGTAGGAAGAACATGCAAAACAAGAAAAATTCTGAATATCAGAAGGGCCGGCATACATCTACTATTTTATAGTGTCAAGGGATTGCATAATCGAGACGATTTTTTGCATAGGCAAAAGCTATTAATCAGATATAAACCAAATATATATGTTACTAGTATTATAGAAATAACTTGTGATACGGCGCGCCAGATTTTTAAATATTACTTAAAGTTTATACAGCAAGTTCTAGTATTAGAAATATCATTAGAAAGCATGGTAGGTTGATTGCATCTTTCTACATATGAAGTTTTTGCTCGTAGTCACCAATCTGTGTATGTTATCCAGGAACCGCCTGTCTGAGCTAACTTTAAGTGTTGTATCTCCACGGGATAAAATTTGAGAGGAAAGTCGGTTGGTTGTTTTTGTTTTACTGCATATCAACCCTTTTAAAGTTATTTAATACCGAATGCAAAGAGTTTGAAGAAAAATGTTTTAATAGAATATATTTGCTGTTTTCAAGGCAGTTTCTATTTAACCAATAGTTGGGACTCTAACAGGTACTACCACTCCGGGTCGGAGTGGACCTGAGAGCAATGGCAATAAAAGAGTAGCCCCACATTCTCCCAAGTCCGCAAGATGGGGGTTTCAGCACTGGATATAGTTTACGGTCATATCCAGGACCGGAGAGGAAAGTATCGGCAACATTAGGTATTAGGTTTACCGTAGACAAAGTCATAAAATTACGTATATACTCTTATTTTTATCTCAGTTTTACACGAAGACACTCTTAAATTAATTATGACAATGCTTTTTTATAAGTTGATATACGAATTATTACATATTATTACATATTACCCGGTATGTTCTGTCATAAAGATATATATTTAAACGGCACAACAATGTCCAAACATGTGCTGACCCTATGACATGACTATTTCATAAAGCTGAAACATGACATATTACAGTTAAGGTTATTTTCGGTTCGCGTTTATATTTCCCCTCGAAATTATCTATTGGTTTATAACTGTTTCTTACTTAAAATAAGTCACACATATCTTTATTGATCGTGAACAATGGTGTTAAATTATTTGTTGGAGCTTTAAATTTGAGTAAATTTTCTGTTCTAAAGCAGTTGACTTAGTTCAAAAACAGCCTACAGATTATGGACTCTGATTTATGATCGTATGAGAGGTTATGAAAAGCAAGGTTTGTAAAGAGATAGCCTAGAATTTGGGGGTATCAAAACAAAAGCAAATATGATTAAAGTAAATATAAAATAGATAACCCCCATAATTTATTATACCATACCTGTTCACACTGAAAAACTTATCACAATATTCTGTTGATCTAAATTAAAAAAAACCTTGTTAAACTTTGTGACATATTTCCATTCTATGGAGGTCAGGTGCGAACGAACACCACATAATTTTATTATACCATATTTCTCTAAACTGAGACATAATTATCAAAATATAATTACGCAAATAGATATGAAAACGTCTTATTAAAGAGTATTCCTATTTCCATCCTATCGAGGCTAGACGCGAACGTATTCCCCACAATTTTGTTATACTATCCCTATTTTAGTTAAAACATACTTATCAAAGTATTATTATGTACATCTGTATCACAAACACTCGTAAACGTTTTTTTTTTTTTTTAATTTTTAAATTGTATATTTCCATACATTGTGGACCAGGCGCGTACGCAGACCCCACAATAAAATAAAACACCCATTCTTGTGTCTCGATACATCTTTTATCATTATATGTGATCTGTTTTCTATAATAGTCAACCATATAGGAGCCTATTCGTGACCAGACACATACACAGACGTTCAGCTTTATATATGTTATATATATATATATATATATATATATATATATATATATATTTATATATATTTGTGTGTGTGTAGGGAGAGATAGAGGGGGAGGGAGATACAGCTAAAGGGAGTGCCGGAAGAAATAGAGAAAGTTAAGTATATGTATTCCTATATCTTAGTTCAAAGTATTATATTTTTCACGGGGAAATATTTTTATATTATAATAAGCATACGTTTTATGTTTTATTATTAAGATATTCATACTATTTTAGCGATCTTTACGAGTCGTGCGTTTAATTACATTTTTTTATTTTTGTGATTTAATATGAACCTCATTGTATCAAAATGCGTTAATTAATACGATATCTCATTAGGTTTTCATAACTCCTTGCACATTAATGAAATGGACGTGACGTTAAAAATCGGAAATTTCATTTTCCAGTTGAAATATGTTTCCATTTAAGAAAATGGCAATAGCGTAAAAGGGAAATGAAATTTCCAGATAATGACAAAATGAAAATGGACGACTGAACGGTTTTAAAGATTGAATCCAAATCGGGTATCATATAAACAATTTGGAACATATTTTTGTTTCGATTTTATTGAGAAGAAAAATGAAAGCAATGGAACCTTTATTCTATTTAGCTAATTTTTATGCGTGCGTTCGGCTTTTTATGTTGGCTAGGTGATATTAACTGTTCTCTCTAATCTCTTTATTGAATTCATTACATCTTTTATTACTGTACCTTATGACCTGATTAGTTTTTCTCCCTTGCCTTTTTCAATTCAATTCTTATTCTATACGTATATATTCTACAGTAGTTCAACTCAGACTGATTTTCACATAAGAGATGTTGCCAGTCGTCCTCCACTACATCCGTATTCGAAGACGGATTGACGTCTAAGCTTACAGTCTTTAAAACTTATTATATGCCTCGCTAAAAATACTGCATAAAGCACTTCAGTATATCTATATATGCCTAAAATCACTTATTACTTAAATTAAAAAATAGTTTTCACAGAAGTAAAAAGCATTATCACACAAACGCTATCAAAGACAGCTACCGGGGTGTTTTTAATTCAAATATCTAACATCGTTCGTCTTTTAGGTAATTATAATCTATATATTATTATCCGTATTTGTGTCGGTCGTTATCGTACTGTGTACCCCTAAAAAAGTAAAGTGGAATATTGCAAATACACATTGTCACTCCCTGAAAAGGAAAGTAGAATATTTTAATTTCTAACAAAAAATGGCGTCGGTTTTAAGGCAAAGCTAATGAAAATTATTTTTTCTCTTTGGTCTTTTGGCTACGAGCAAAGTGTAGCATCCTTTCCTACGATGCTACATTTTAATTTCTTGCCCTCTCTCAGTGGAGAGAAACCTTCCCAACAAAGACAATTTTTATTTCCTTTTTCCACGTTAAAAAAAAAAACGACCCGGATGTCTAAATGTGTCCTGTGGATGGACATTGTACATTTTCTATAACAAAGTTTTACTATATTCACAGTAACAAAGTTACAAAAGTAATAGGGAACAGTAATTTCTGATTTAATTACTAAATTCCCTGCAAATATCTCCTTTGATTAATTATGAAATGCCGTAGAAATGTCCCTTCTGATTAATTATAAGATGCCCTGGAAAATGTCCCTTCTTTTTTTTTACTTGCCTTCCCACGAGTTCAAAGTCAGACATGTGTTCGATTTTAAATTTTGGGGGCAAACCAGCCCCCAAAAGGAGCACTCTAGTCACTATAAAAATAAAAATTGTAGTAGTAATGAAGAATTTCTCCTCCATTAACAGAGACCACAAAAAGCTGGGAGGGGAATAAGTCACTGGAATACTGAGACTGATACTACACTCATAAATTCATGTTGAAGTAATAGTTGCCTAATCCCTCACCGTGTTCATGATTTTCTGAATTAATTTCGAAAATCTGCTGAAACAGTCTATGATTTAAACATTACTTTAATTCAAGTTATGAAGTCAGTTCCAGAAATGGCTAAAACCGTTTACGGTTTAAACATTACTTCATGTATATTTTTAACAGCGGGGTGGAGGATATGAAATCAGCCCCAGAAATGGCTGAAACCGTTTACGCATAAAACATGACGTTATTTCATGTATACTTTTAACAGTTCGGGGGTTAATATGAAGGCAGTCCCAAAATGATTGCAACCATTTACGTTTTAGGCATTACTTTATTTAATGTATATTTTTTGCAGTGGGATGAAGAATAATAATCTTTCCGGGAGATGGTTGAAACAGTTTACGGTTTAAACAATTCTTTATTTATGTATAGAGTCACCAGTAAATTGGGATATAAAGTCAGTCCCTGAAATGGCTGTCATACAAAGCTAAGACTCTGTGACACCATTAGTGTCTAGATACTCCCTCAGGCATTTGCCTATTAAAATTGTCCTGTATCGATTGAAGTCATTTTTGGGCTTATGGACTTTCAGTGTCTTAGAGGGCGGCACTCGTCTGACAAGACGTTTCAATTATATATATATAGAGAGAGTAAATTATGAAATATATATAGCAATTAAGCTACACAGAATATTCCGCGTTTAATCCAGGCCAGGATTAATCAGGCTTATACGAGGAGATGTGGTTATCTCGTTTTTTATACGCACATTCTATTGAGTTTTTAGTAAGCCAATCAGCTTTCTTGTTTCCACCGAACCCTTCCTAATCAGCCAATGAGCATGCACTTTCATAACAAAGGCCAATTTCACATCCGGTGTACCCCTTTTTGTGAGCTTTAGCGAAGAGGGTAGATATCTAGTGTTCTGATCTGATAAACTACATATATATATATATATATATATATATATATATATATATATTACATTTTCACTCACAAAAAAGACACATTGTCACTTTATTGTAGATCGCTACTGTCAGAGCCAAAAGAACCAGGGGCACTGTGTAGGGAGTTGGGCAGCAAGATGTCGGTTCACGTTACACTTGAACTTTTGCATGTCAGTACAGTTGAAGAAGCAGGGACACTGAAGGGAATTCCAAGTCTAGCTTTTCTGATTAATATATATATATACATATATATACATATATATATATATATATATATATATATATGTGTGTGTGTGTGTGTGTGTGTGTGTGTGTGTCTGTGTGTGTGTGTGTGCTGAACAGTCTATTCCATTCAAAAATAGGCTCCAATGAGATAAGTGAATTTATGTACGGATTTTATTTATTAGTATAGTGTAAAAATTCTATTAATTATTATATTGTAACTAATGTATATATTAATTATATCAAAAGTCATAAAAAAGTAACCTCGTTGCCATCAGTGTTAATCGAATACAAAATATATATTAAACGCTTTTTCTTAGTGGTTCTTTAGCACTTTCGCCGTTGTCCTTGACGCCTGAAGTAACGCCATAGAGATAAAAACAGGTGCTAGAAATTACGCGAGCTCAAGCTAAAAATATATACGGACGGTGAAATTATTAAGTTAAATCCTGTCAAATAAATTGTTTTGTTTTTAAGGGAGATTCCCTAGCAGCAATTAAGTTTACAGCCTCAAAACCAAATAGAAATAGATCTGAATTTAATATAATGTTTACAAATATAACCTACATATTTAGCGAGCAGTTTCGTGTACACGGTTTATACACAGAATTATCACTTACATATATATATATACATATATATATATATATATATATATATAACTATTTTGTTTAATCACATAAATTAATATATAAGGATATAATTTTATGCTTAAATTTTCAGTATTTACTTTAATAGTTCTCGATTGATTCGAAGAGCTAGGTATTAGTTATGAAAAAATTGCCAAAGATATTTTCATAACTTTATATATATATATATATATATATATATATATATATATATATATATATATATATATATATATATATATATACATTAATATATGAATATATTACAGACACACACACGCACATATATAAGAGCAAATAGTTTATAAAAGATTATTAAAAGCACTTTTAAAAAGATATTTAATCTGAAAAGGAAACACTTAAAAAATGGATAGTCCTTAATCTGCGGAGTTTCGAAGAAATATTTTCCTTCTCACCAGAGGGTAGAAATTTGCAAAATGCGGGATCGCATTTTGCATACAAAAGTATTTGATGAATCTGCAAGTAAGTAACATATCTTACTTGATTACAAAAAATAAGCAAGGGAATATGGTGAAGACAAAGGTTATTTCACGTGAATGGATCGTGAAATGTAAATTATCCAACACGGTGAAATCCAAACACATAAATCCAAGAAAGTTAATTGAATTTCCATTCACACAAGTAAAATCCCAATAAACCACGCTATAGGAAAATGGTCCAAAATAATCCCAAAGGCCGAAATGCGAGGAATAAATCAAAAATAGGTACAACGAAAAGGGAGAAAATTCCAATAATATTAATAAAAGAAAACTAATACATGCGTTTGACCCGGCTGCCGAGACGAAGTGTAATTAAGAAAATTCAGCGAAGAAGAAGAGAAAAAATCAGAAGAAGAAGGAAAAACAATTAAATGGTGACAGAATTGAATAGAAAATAGAAAAGCAAATATCAAAATGACCCAGATAAAATGACGTTAAAAGGTGCGAAACATTTAGGGCAAAAAAGAGGTCAACTGATATTTACAGGTTATTAGTTAAGAACATGTCAGCAAGAGTTATCAAAATACACTAAATGAAAAAAATAAATAAATACATTGATAACTAAATACATAAAAAATGAATTTAAAAACTATATAAAAATATATTTAAAAATATATAGAAAAACAAATAGAATATTAAAGAAAAAATGAAATGAAAATAAACGAATAAATACATTTAAAAAATAAAAAAAATAATAAAAATATATATAAAACATAAAATAAAAAACAATAAAATAAGGAAAACATGTACAATAAAAATTTAAAAAAATAAGGGAAGAGGATAGCCGGTATCTGCAAATTCCGGATAAAGCAAGTAAGTATGTAAGTAAATGCACATAGTAAAGTATTAGTAAATATACATACAGGATAGGAATGTGTTGGGTGATTGATGTATTAGATTGATAGGAATATTTAAAACTAAAACGGAATTGCAGATAAAAACCTTCTACGAAAAGAAGAAATAAAGAATTAAAATAAAGGAGAAAAAGATCAGTTTCGTTTTAGAATTTATTATATTGTTACTTTGAGGGAAAGTAATTATAGTTATAGCTTCGCATGTGCAGAGCCATGGAGCCTGGAGTATAAGAATCCACTTTTTATGATAGTCAATTTGAATGAGAAAGGGGTATTATCAGAATTATGTTTTTTAATTAAAGTGGTTAGAGAAGTTCCTTGGTCATTGTAAGAATACTGGTTGTTAAAATAAGAAATGTGGTTTGCTATTCTTTTCTTAATTAATGTTGAAGTAGCGCCGATATATGTATGCACTTTATTAAAAGCTCGATGTCTGATATTAATATAAATTTGCTGATTTGTATTAGATAAATAGTGTGAATTTTGTTTATTGTGTTCAACAAAGGGTTTGACAATGGTTGTACAAGGACTATTTTGGAGGGGATAATGAGTGTTGTTAGTGTTAGGGTGACTGTTCGGAGAAATATTATTATTATTATTATTATTATTATTATTATTATTATTATTATTATTATTATTATTATGTCTAGTTGTATGGTTGTAGATGGAGGGGCTGCTCGAGTAGTATATTGGATTAGTGACTATATCAGATGAAGGATGGGAAGAAGTATAACTTGAAGACGATATATTAGTGTATGTTATGGGAGGATTGCGTTGGAGCTCAGTAATTGTGCATGAATATATGACCTCTTTATGGATGCAATCATTATTAAGTGGGCACCGATGATTGTTATTACAATTACAGTTAGTGTTGGCTTTAATTGGAAAAGGGATTTTTGACTCGAAAGAAACCAGTTCAAATAACAAGATCTTCCGCTATCAATAAAACTGGGCCAGTCTACATATATCATACAAACCAAAATACTAATCGTAATACCTCTAACACACCCAGTTGCATCAGGAGAAAGAAAAATATTGTGTTTAATCCTCCATTTAGCGTAAATTTTAAAACTAATATACCTAAGGAATTCTATATGTTCTCTGGTGTTAATCATGCTACATGTGAGTAAAATTAAATTCCCTTATTTTAATTTCAGTTCACTAAGTGATGCAAATTAATTTTAGAACCCTTAACAGTATTTAATTTGTTTTTATGGTAGCAATACGTGCGTATTCAAGAAGTCTTTGCTGAGATCTATTTAGAATTAATTTTATGATGTTGGTCGTGATAAATGAGAGATTATGCGAGAACATTGCATTCAGTTCATTTCTATTTTCACATCTGTGTGGAATATTGCAAATAATAAGTTATTCCAGTTAATACAACATACATTTTGTATGATTAGAAATGTTCTCCTTATATGGCCGAAATCTCTTAGAAAATAACAGCCTTTGATATATTCAGGCACCAAATAATTACCAAACTTATGTTATTTAAAGTGCAGTCATAAACATGTCTAAAAGTAATGCGCAAACGCCAGTGTTAATTAACGCTACATACCGGAATAATTAAAGAATGAAAACTGATTCTCGACTATAGCCAGCATTATGTGTTTTAGCAGAAGACTGCAGATGTTAACATACTTAATTCTTAATAAAATAATTATTACATGCTATATAAATGGGATTTGTATATTTTTAATTAGTTTGTCTAGGTACACTGTTTAAATTATTAATTTATACTGAAACTAGATTATATGCATATTTATTTCAGCAGTTAGTATTATATGCACATTTATTTAAGCAGTTAGTATTGTATGCACATTTATTTCAGCAGTTAAGATATTCGCTGTATGTAAAATAGTATGGGACTAATGCTAAATCTAGATACCTGCATAAGCATTAAAACGATGAACGGGTTGAGTTACTTCCCTTTCAACGTTATGGATAGCTATTAGGATTTCGGTAACTAAACCTTTAACATTTCGAACGTACAGAGTCGCCTCCCCTTCTACATGCAAAATATCTGATTATCGTAAATCTTTATAGAAAGGAACGAAAGAAAATAAAAACGACATAATGTATGAATTTGCCCAAATAGTCTTGAAACAGCTGTAAATAACGATGGAATATACTATTTGTTTCTATAAACCCATTCTTTGATGTCTTTGTTTTTATTAAAACAATATATATATATATATGTATATATATATATATATATATATATATATATATATGTAGTCTGTATTTTTACTACATTTAGTCGCAAGAAGTTAGACAAGCATCATTGTATTGTATTACACAACCCTATTTCTAGAAAAACCGATAATTTATTATTTCAATTACATGATAATATATAACTTTGATAAAGACAAATTCTTAATTGTATCGGCAAACATTACACTTCACCGATGCATATTGAGGATTTGATATTAAACAAGATTCAGTATCGCTTTTAACCCAACAAGATAAGTACTCAAATTATTTTCTTATTCTTGTTTGTTAAGTGTTCTTGTTTAATAACAAAAAAAAACATCTCGTATAGCTTCGTTACACTGACATAGTTGGTAGTTTTTACAAGATAATCTTCTGCTGATGTACACGACAATATATTATATATTATATATGCAGGCTCTCACAAATATTTACCTACACGGATATCGATCTACATTCTTACATCAGACACACGCATGCACCATTAAAGAGAGGAGGAGACGCTATCGCATTTTAATTTTCTGGATATGCCATGATCTCATTATTATAAAGATTCATCAATGTTAAAGAATGACAGATCAGAGAAATATGTTTGCAGAATTAATGGAGCCATCCAACCTGTCTTTGGAAATATGATTTCGCTGATGAACTTTGTGAAAATATCGGAAATCGTCAAACATTATTTGCTAGATTTTTATACTGAATTTTATGATATTTTCACATTACTTCTTTCTTGTTTTTTTTTTTTTTAAATCCGCATATAATTAAATGGGGGTGGAGTGGCTATCGAATCACTTTTAGAAAATGACATTGTATAGAAACAGAATAACATATTTTATGTTTAGGGACATTGTATAAGTTATAAATCTTTTTAAAATGTTACATTATATTATTGTGATAACCTTGGGTGAACAAGGCATAAAAACACTGTTCATCGCCCCCCCCCCAAATTAGCTTCGAAAATCCCCAAGGAGCGTAAAATTCTGGTGAAAATGAACAAACAGTGCGATTTTAGGCCTTAAGATATGTAAATTCTAGTTCTCACCATGCAAAAAAAATGTAAGGCATTTATTTGCCCCCTCCCATTTAGCCCCAAAGGTATCCAAGTCCTTAACATATTTAAATTTGAATTACGCACCATGTAAAACTACTAAATAGACATACACAGAAATCTTTGGACAAATATGGCAAAATAGTCCCAAAAATGGAGTGTTTTTATTAGCCCTTTAACAGCACACCCACGCGTTATAAATATAATAAAACAAAATTATATAGAAATTAGTTAGTTACAATATTTCAGAAGGTTGTATAAAAATGATTGTTTAATAAGCACAAAAGTGTCAATTTTAGTCTATTACACTCGATAGGTACCCCTTGGGGGACAATACAATTTTTCCCGGAAAAGTCGTTCTGTAACACTTTACTCATATCATGTTTAATATATATGCAAAATTTCCAAAAAAATCCAAGGCGTAGTTATTGCGAATAGTGCATACAAACAAACGGACGAACGTGCGAAATGGCAAGGGGGAGTTTACAGGTCCACACTCCATTTATCAGGGAGCCGAAAATATATCAACAACAATATCCAAAAGTGCGAGATGTTCGTCTAAAATAATAGTAGCCTCGATTTGTTCGTGGATTTACACCCATACATTACGGCTATGTCTTCCGGTATTTATTGTATTCGAATCAGTTATTTCGTAGGGAACGCAAGTAATTCTGCCACAACACCCTAAAACAAACCTGATTATACCGAAGGTGTAGCACTATATATTTTCACAATTGGTAGACAATGATTAAACCCAAATAGGCCCATCTTCACAAGACTATTGTTGTTCTGGTGTGATTTGGGGATGACTAGAAATGTAATGTCTGCAATACTGTTTCAATATTAGCAGTATTTCATGAGAACGCAACACATTTATTTAATAAAAAACACCTGTTCTCTACACTTATCGACTAATAGAACATCCTCATGTTCTTTTACAGTTTGCGAGTTAAAAAGATAGTTTGGAAGCTTTTCCTATATTTATGAAGGTGTTCTGTTACAATTATTTTTCAATTAATTTTTATTGAATTCGATTTAAACTTAACATTTCGCTTTTTACTGAGTGAATGTATTCTTTATGTTAAAACAAGATACTTCAATGTTTTACATTTAAGTTTGTTAATAACAAACTTCTTTTAAATAAATGTATTTTTGTTCATTTTAGAATTGATCTTATATTAACAAACATTCTTACGAAGAATACGTTTTCCTTTTACTTTTAAGCGTTTCCTTGGACTTAATATTAAAAAAAAACACAATTTATTCGAAACATTTGATGATTCTAATTTTGCCCGAAAACTGCGTTATTTACTTTTGCAAGACTTAAAAGTAACGGAATTAATTCTTTATTCTTTGCCATTCTTTTAATTTCGTGTGATGGATACAATTCGGTTGCTCGTTTTCTTCGGATTCCTGAAGTTATTTGAGTAAACATTAAGATACATTAGTACTATTATTTATTCAGTTTGTACATTTGGTTCTCCGGTTTTGGTAGTTGACAAACAATAATGTATACACTCTATTTTTATATAGATCCCTATGGTATAATTACGAACTATTGTTTTAGATGTAAAATACTTTTCGTCCAACATTTCGATCTTTCAGATCCTTGTAATAGTTAAATATATTGTTTAATCCAATTACGGCGGCAATTTTCGTTATTTCAACTAGAATACTTCTTATGTGCACCCCCCCTTTTTTTAATTATTCGATTAAATTCTCTGTTTAGGACCGGGTAAATTCTGTCTTTCCAGCAAGACGTGAATATTCAATCCCTTGTGCATTTCGTATTAAGTATGATTTATTTTTAAGAGTTGTACCATAGTACAACGTTTGTCATAAACGCCCTTCCAAATAAAGTTGTGTCCCGTAAACATGCTTTGCTGTTGTATGAAATCTCAATATTGTCGGTCTCTTAAATGTTTCAATATATTTAAATTTAGTATCTAAGGAGATTGCCCCAAGTGTCATTGGAATTTAATTTCTTTGATCTGTTTTTACCGTCATATGTTCGCGAAAATATTCGTCATAGGCTTCGGTTTCCTAGAGACGCACCCGAGTTTTATTTCTAATTTTATTCCTGCAATAGACATATTTGTGACCTTATTTGACCATATAAAAACTTATTTAAGAAATTTATAGGTAGTCTAAGCATTAATATGTCGCTACCCATTCCTGAGCACGTTTTTGGGAACATTCTCATGAATGTGTAGCGATACATAATGCTTGCGTAAAACAAATCAATAATCCCTCCCCATCCTATCTCATTCTTTCTCTCTATTTTTATCTTTCTCTATACACACCCACTCACCCCCACACACACACATACACCCACTCATATATATATATATATATATATATATATATATATATATATATATATATATATATATATAAATGTATGCATTCTTAGTTTTAATGGATAGCTAAAATAATATTGTGGACGCGATCCGTAACAGGTCAGATTATTTGAATTATTATAAAATGTTTGCTTTAGGTATTACACGTTTATTAGGCAATATTCGGAAAGCTATTCTATTGAGTGTAATTAAAAAGTTGATTGATGACACAGTAAGATAGTAATGCCCTATTCTGAAACTTAAGCTTTACGAACTTCAGTAATTGTTCATTCGGAAGTACAAACAAATCTACTAGCTAAATATTAGCTGGAAAATGTAGCGCATCAAGAACACAAATAATATCAATTTTAGGGACATTAATAATCTTTAAAAATATTACAGCATTGAAGGGTCTTAATAAGCGGGCCAGTGTCTGGTATTTTGGTATCAAGCCAAATATAATAAGTCAAATAGGTATCATAAAATGGTATTATATATCCGACGTAAAACAGAAATTATTTCCGTTTACCTCTACGAGGTAAACAGATATATGGATTATTGGCAGGCTGTTCAACTTTGCCCTGTCTTAAAATGCTCATAACTATTATATTTTAATTAATATAACCACTGAGGCATGTAGATGTGAGTATGTTTTTATTTATTTCTTAACAGTTGATATCTTTAAGTAAAAAATACTCGAGCTAAGATAGATAAAAATACCTAAAGTCAGTGAGTCATGTGCAATTACTATTAGACATGCTTGACATGACCTATTTATTTCTGACATCAAGCGCTGCCATCTTTAATGGCACCACATCCGCAGTCGTTTCTCGATCGGGTTTTAACTTGAGATAAAATGTGGGCTCCGTACGCCAACTCGTGACACTCAATTAAATTATAGGATTCCGGCGAAGCTTTGCGACACCCCACGAAGCGAGAGTTTCACCAAAAGAAGTCCAGGTTGACTATTTGGTTCTCTGGTAGCGTATTCATCCAGTACAATTTTTTTTAATGCATGCGAAGTAGTGTAAACAAATAGACAAAATATATCAGAAACTCCGACGACAAAACACAGCTTTAGTAAAAAAACAAAACAAACTAATTCTCCTCTACTCAACTGCACGTTGCTAAACCTACCCTTTAGAATTTGGTACGAATTGCACTATGGAACTCTGCCTTAATCGGAATACTTTCCAGAATTCTTACCTACCGACTACCAATTTTTCAATCACCAGAAATGTTTCTGGGTAAGACATTCTTAAAAGACCTTAGCGATATCAAAAATGCATTCATCAAATTCATAGCTGCCAAGATGCAATATTTTTACGACACTGGCTAAGTAAACACGTTTGCGTTAGCAGAAGTGTATTGATTCTGATGGTGCTTATTTCAATTAATATGTTTTTTTTTGTTTGAGCCGAGAAATATCCGTCTGAATTTTAAAGTTTAAAACTGCTATAACTTTCTTGTCAACCTGATATGATAATCCCTTTAAAAGTTTAAAACGTAATGTGACTTCTATCGGTAAAGGTAACACATTTTGCAAACTATACACAGAATTTTATATGAACCCATTTTTATTTATATCAGTGCCACCTCTCCATATCAATAAAAAGACTGCCTTACTTAGTACAGTATATATATATATATATATATATATATATATATATATATATGTGTGTGTGTGTGTGTGTGTGTGTGTGTGTGTGCGTGTGTATAAATGCATAATGCGTTTGTCTATGCATATGTCGGTAAATATTTACCGACATATGCATAGACAAACGCATATATGAATTTATACACACATAAGAGTATGTATATATGTGCATATATCTGTACGCATATGTATGTGTATCTGTATGTATATGTGTGGGGGTATTTTTGTAGGTATGTGTATATATGTGTATGTATATGTATGTATATGTGTATGTATATGTGTTTGCATGTGTATATGTATATGAATGTATATGTATGTGTGTATGTGGGTGTGTTTTGTATTGCGTATGTATATATGTGTGTACGTGTTATGTTTGTAGATATGTATGTGTACTTCTGCATGTGTGTATACATGTGTGTATGTGTATATGTGTGTTTATGCGTGTGTTTGTGTGTATATATGTATGTTTATCAGTGGCTCTCTTCGCTGTCATGTCTGCTTGAGTGGGTGGGTTCGCTGACAGGGCTAAAAAGGTCGTCTTCGGCCTATGGACGTTCAGGGGCTAAGGGAGTAGCACTCGTCTGACAAGACGTTGCAATAATCATATATATGTCTTTATGTATATACACGTATGTATATATAAGCATACATAGGTGTATATATACGTAACGATACGCACGCGTAAACGCGCACACGAGGGGCGTGCTATAAGTAATGCCCTTGACCCACTTACAGTTGTCTGATCTAGCTGAAATTTTGCATGTGCAATGATTTATATCTCTACTGGTTATGGAAAAATTACAGCTCTGAAATAATTGTGGTGTTTGTTTTTTAGGTGTTTGAACTGAGTCAGGTGTGAAATGGAGCCTGTAGAATGTCGAGCAGTGATCCGGTTTTTGGATTTGAAAGGACGCACACCACAGTAGATTTTTGATGAAATGAAAGAAGCTTATGGCGATAATGCCCCATCATATTACCTTGTAAAAAGCTGGCATCCTGAATTCAAACATCACCGGAAGTCTGTGGAAACAGCTCCCAAACCTGGTCGCACCCCTTCTGCCAATGATGAGGTATATGTCTGTCAATTTGAGGCTGACATTTTGGAAGGTCGGCGCATTACTATTCGTCAAATAGCCCAAGGTGTCATGATTAGTACAGGGTCTATGGAAACTATCCTTCATGACCATTTGCATATGCATAAGGTGTCTGCCAGATGGATTACCAGGTTGCTCACACCATTCCACAAGCGAGAATGCGTTGAGTGCTCGAGGATGAATTTGGAGATCTCATAAGATGAGTTAAAGTTTTTCAAAAGACTGGTTACACAAGATTAAACCTTAGCCCATCACTATCATCCAGAGACCAAAGCCCAGTCAATGCTGTGGAAGCACATGGGCTCACTACCTCCAAAGAAGGCAAGGGTTCAGCCCTCCGCTGGCAAGGTCATGCTAACAGACTTTTGGGAGCAGGACGCAGTAGTGATGACAGATTTCCCGGCAAAGGGTAGCACAATTACATGAGCCTATTATGCTTCACTTTTGAGGAAATTAAGGGAAGCTATCAAAATCAAGAGGCGGGGCAAGATCAGCAAAGTTACCCTCCTCCTGCAGGGCAACGCTCCTGTCAACAACTCGCATGTCGCCAGATCAGAATCACGGGCGTGTGGTTAGGGACTCCTACCCCATCCTCCCTACTCTCCTAATCTAGCATCCTCTGACTTTCACCTTTTCCCAGCCAGGATGCTTCCCAGATGATGCAGCCTTGATTTCTGAAGTCACGTCGTGGATGGAGGACCCACCTAGGGTGTTCTACAAAAACGGTCTCCAGAGCTGCATCAAACGATGGGAGAAATGCATAACTCTGGGCAAGACTAATAACTGTGCCACGTTTCGTTGTTCTACTGCTATGGAAAGTGGGTAAGGGCATTACTTATTGTACTGCCCTTGTATATATATATATATATATATATATATATATATATATATATGTGTGTGTGTGTGTGTGTGTGTGTGTGTGGGTGTGTAATCTTAGAAAAATGTATGATAAATCAGGTTAACGTTTTAATCGAACTTTTATAAACAGCTGTTCCGAAATACGGTTTAGCAAAATCAGCGTATAATTACTTTTTAAGGGAAAAGCAAATTTAAATATTTATCTTCTCACCGAAGATTGCCAATGTTGAAATAATCAAATTATACAGAACTTAACTTTCTTGATTATACTCTTGATTATTATATAAAATTGCATGAATAACTCATTAGAAGATTTATTAGATTTAAGACAGATATAATTTCCAACACGCCGGCCGTAATTGCTAAAAGGAGGAACATCAAACGCAAGTAATCTAGTTTGATTTGTATTTGTATATCCTAATGCAGGTGTTTCTGTGTATGTAGATATTTTGCTAATAAATGATGCGTTGTATTCTCAAACAAAAGAGAAATAGACATATATGTAAACATTACACATTGTTCAGAATATCATTAAGCTCCCAACATCCAGGTAGAAAAATCTCAATGGACAAAAGCAGTTTAAACCTTTCCAAATTAACAAAAAAGGCATAGGCATTAGAAGGCAGGATTTCGTCAACCTTACCTTTGAATACGCAATGTAATATTACCCGATTTACTTTAGGGTTGAAATTATATCAATAACGAATAGAATGCACTAATATTGATGTTTTCAATATATGAGACCTACAACAAAATATGTACACATATTAAAAAGAAATCTATAATTGAGGACCTTATTTATTGTTATATCAATGGACCAGGGGCCCTTAAACGAAAACGCAATGGAGCTCTCGATCAGAGGGGTATTCTTTGATAGACATATCCTGTCTTGTAGGTTAATCAGTATTCGCCCACAGTATCTACCTGGCTCCAAAAGATACCCTTGTAAAAATCAACAAGAGTGACCGGGCAAAAGCTATAAGGAGAGTTTGTTTTGCCTACTTTTATCCTCTTTGATCATCTAACCGCCTGTATACTGTAAAAAGTTTCAGTGGTAGAAGATAATTTAGATTGTAATCACCACCCGTTTCGCACACCTGCTCCAAGCATTTACAGCATTTGGATACTGTGTCATCGTGTATACTGTATAAATTTCTACAATCAGCCGAATATCAAACTGCCTGCCTGTCATTTTCGTTTACATATTAGTAATCCGAAATAACTTTTTCCAGACTTCATCTAAACTTACGGATAATCAAGAATCAGGCATAAGCAATACACCGTTGTTTGATTCCTTTTATGATCATTGAATTAAACATCTTCAAGCGTCCACGTAGTCTTAGCATGCCCGTTTCTATAAAAACAGTTAAAAGTTTTGCGCTTGTATCATTTCTACTGGATTTCAAGCTGAGTAAGCACACCATCTGCTGCTTCACAGTAGGATTGCCTGTCATTAGTACTATACCACATTACAGAAACTTTCAGCTAAAAGCTTTGTGTAATCGAATAGTATATACGTCTATACCCCGTTTGTAATGGATATAATGAATGTTAATATATTTCAGTTATGCTGTTAAGTTAATCCGCTAGTCTATAATATAAGTAATCAATTCCTGATCAAATTGCAATTAAATTTTCATAATTTAATTTATTTAGTAAGCAGCACCACAATATATTTGTGCATAGCTGTTTCATATGTTAAAATAATATTACAAAATATCATGTTTAGTTACTCTTTCCACTTTTCATTCGGCAAAAGAAGTAATCTGTAACAAAAAAAAAAATAAGATTATGGTGTGATATATATATATATATATATATATATATATATATATATATATATATATATATATATATATATATATATATATATATACATGGTCCTGGATAAAACATTAAAATTGTAAAATATAACTTATTTCTCCTAATTATCTTACATTGATAATCAATTTACGAGAAAAAGGAAATTTATTTAATTTGCATTGAAAAAAACCTTTACGGGTTACTATTTCGTTGACCTGTGAATATTACTGAACTTAAAGGTTACGGTATTTATCAATCCATACACAAGCAGCACGCGTTTATTTTAAATGTAAATTATGTTACATAGGACACACGTTAAAATCAAACCTTCATGCAAATTTTATTCTGTTTCTTATTGGTCCCCAGATCTCGTTCTATATCGAACATAGCTCTTCTGAAGCCCTGTCTTTATTCCGCCCTTACGTTTTTCGCATCATATAGACGAGTAATCTATCAATTCATAACAAACTTAGCAGTAGTAGTCATGTTCTGAAGGTGATGCCCTTCTTTGTACTTAATGGCGGCCAATTTGTAGTAACCTTACTTTTTCCTTAACGAGCCCGGATGGTGACAGCATTTAAAATCGTGTAAGTGTTGAGAAGTCGCTCGTTAATCGAAGATTACATAACGGTACGAGACAATGATTTTATTTTTGTTTTCAGGGTTTTTTGGTCGCTGGAATTTATGTATAGGCACTTTGCATAGATAGGCGGAAGTTTACACACTTTATTAAACTTACTAAAATGATCATGATATCATAATCTCCTATATAATATTTGGGCTACAGAAATCCACTCCCGGACCAAAGTATCGTAGGTTTTTAATAACAGATTCCAAATAATAATTCACTACGTCTAGGCTATTAGCACCTATTTTATGTAATTTTCGACCACAATATTAAACACATTTAGTAGTTAAAATAAAATACTATACTGCGTCCAAGGAGAAACACCATCACAGTCGCGGCATGTATAGAAGATGAAGGTCTATTTTTTCTTTAACAATATTTAGTCCTCCCAATGCTAGTAGTTGTCACCGGGACTTATTCTACATTTTCCTATGATACTTTCATTGCACCCATCGAAACTGGTTATTAGCTACATACACATCACATAATCTTTCCACTGATCGTTTCAAAAATAATAAATCCCCCCTTCTCAATATTTTTTTATGTGATTGGCTGAGAAAAGACAATTCAAATTCCAATCTATGTCAGCATACATAACCGAACGATCCAGACATATTAAAATTTGGCGGCCTCTCTACTCGATGCAATCGTACTGAAAAATTCAAATATACAAATATCAACCGCTCATAAATAGAAAATTACATCCTGTCAAACTTAAATTTATTTATGCAAAGTGGCTAGACACACATACCCCAATCAAAAATATTCTGAAAACAAAAATAAAAGCATTGTCCTGTACCAATATTTACTCTTTGATTAGGGGGCGGCTTCTCAACCCTTACACGATTTTATGTGCTTTTTGTTTTGTTTGTCTTTGGGTTTTAGGGGGGGGTTAATACTATATATATATATATATATATATATATATATATATATACATATATATATATATATATATATATATATTACATGTACTACTACTGGGGTGCTTTCAATTATATATTTTCCAATGCTTACCGAGGATTCAACCGTGCTATTATGGTGGTAACTGCTTCTAACCATTACCTGATGCTACTTTTGTTTATTTTTACTTTTTTCTTTTGGCAGATAAACAAATTATATATATTTTTTAATTTTTATATAAAACACATTATAATACACAGGACTAAAAGACAAGATTGTTTAAACATTTTGTATAAGACATTCGATACCAACTATTGTTTTTAAAATAGTTTTCTAAACTCTGACAGATTGGCGTTTTTATTGCCCCATTTGGGCTTTTCACGTTTTTCATAAAAACTTTGTTCCATGAAAGATATAAAGATGGCTAAATTTTGCCTTAAAACGGCCAATCTGTTAAACCTTAGGAATGCAATATTTTTAAAGTAATATGGCGGCATTGATTGTCATATATTTCATCTTATAACAATGATGAATAAATTATAAACATTTTTTTTCTGATTTAATTGCAGCCTTTGGGTCTGATAATGTGTTTTTATGAACATGAATAGTTTTTTATATTATATTTGTTAAAAATGTTACGCTGCTAATCTACAGGCTTACATTAAATAACATTGCTTATAGAAACATGTTTTATGTAATAATTTTTTTTCACGTCCCTTACCCGACTCATTATCGGCAGTGCGCACACATAAACTTTGTTTGGCTTTTTATACATGAATATTTACCTCAGCTGCAAATTTAAAAATGTTTTTAAAATAAGGATATTTGTCGGGTTTTGACCACGCTTTATGAGATAAAATCTTTTAACTTTGGCGTAGACAAGTAGTATCCGGTATAGACAGATATGCATCATGCACTGTATTTCAGTGGCAGCCAGATTTGTACGCACGGACGATCAGCAAATCTAATTCTGTCCTACCGACACTCCCACCACAATTTCTTTTTTGTAGGGGGTTATAGGCTTTGTGGGTGGCGATTCTGACAACGAATATAAAGGTTAAACTTGGGGCAAATACTTTGACACACCCTCATAAAATGGAGTATCTATTGTAAAGGCCGTTCTTACCATGGCGATGTCGACGCTGTCTATTCTCCTCTATTACATGAGGAGATTGGGGTATCTACGCCGAAAGTTGCTCTTAAAATGAGGACGTTCGGGGGTTCTATACCGAAAGCCGTTCTAAACATAATAAGTTGTAGTTGTAGTTACGAGTGGGATAATTTCAACCAGTAAAGCCGGTTTTCAGGTTTTGTTAGTAGATAATATTTGACAACACAATACTCATCTACAATCGAAAAATTCGAATACAATCTGTAGAAATTAATCTACACTGAAACAAAGTATGGTGGATTTTCATTTTTGGCCATGTAATATATCTTATATTTCTTTTTTCTATGGAATAATTTTATATGTTGGCTTTTATTTTAACGAGAAAGAGCTAATCACGTTATAACGTTTTCGAATAAACATTTAATTACTATGTAACTTTATAATAGCTATGTCTCACCTGTGTATTTGAAGGTTGTGCTAGTTTAATATATTAACATAATGTAAAAAAGGGTTTATTGAAAGACAGGTCTATGTATTTAGACATTCTATACATAAATATATGAGGTCGTATACGTAATTTCTATCTACATACACATGCATATACATAAACACACAGACACACACACACACACACATATATATATGTATATATATATATATATATATATATATATATATATATATATATATATATTAGAATAAAGGCAGTGTCTCTCAGCACATACGTATTCAATTTCCGTTCGCTCGTAAATATGCATGTTCTGACGAATCTTCAAACAACTACACGATTTATTAATCCAGTTGTCTATTGAACTATAAGCGATAGTTTTGCATTGCCACAACATGTAATATAATTTTACTCGTAACTAATATAATTATACTCAATTGATGTGTAGATTGAAGTGATATTCAAACATTTTTAAAAACAGGCATGCTTAAATATGGTTTATTGTTGAGCTATAATACAGATGATTAAAATATATTTTTCTGCGTCTGATACACTAAATAAATTACATTTAATTTTCGTTTATCTGTCACCCTAATGTTTTAAGTATAGGAAAAATTGTAGATGGCAAAATAAATTGGATTCTAAGGGGAAATGCGTCATTTACGAATAGAACCGATGCCTATGAGAGCAAGTAAAATCCGAAAGAAACTGTTTTGTTTTTAAGCAGATAACAGTTACAATCACGGTGAAAAAGTCACCAGAATCGCAACAGTAGAATATAACTGAGGGTTACTGTTCGACAATATCGGCAAATGCAATCAATATGCAATAAGACTAAGCTAAAAATGCGTGACTCAGGAATTAGGACTGGAATGTTTTACATTTTTAATCTGGAAGTAGAAACATCTGGCATATAAAACCTATTTAATGTCAGGCTCACTTAAGTAAGAACATTTAACAGTAATGTTAATAGTTGCATAACTAGAGTGTTGACGGGAGAGGAAGTCATGCCAGCATGGTTATTAGAATGTATGCACTTATAATAGATACAATATTGATACATAAACTTCTTCGACATACACTTTCGTTACTGTCCTGATTGCAATCTATAAATACCTTTTCCTTGTAGAGTCAATAAAAAAAATAGGCAGAATGCACACAAAAGTATTCAGGCACCAAGACAATAAGGACATTTCTCTCAGGGAAGGCACTAGGAATCGCTTATAAAAACTTAAAAGACCATTACAGAAGAAATCCCTTAAAATATATTTATGTTGATTACATTTGGAGTTTTCTCTGGGGTATTCTTGAATTTGAAATTACCTTCGTAACTTAATTATTGCAGCGAAACGCTCTCAATATCTTATTCTGCTTAGGCTAAACCCATACACAAAAGTAATAAAATTAAAAATAAATTCTCTCCAAATAATTAGGTGACAGTTTTTATGTCGAACCCCTATGGTCCACTCTAAGCGAGATATATAATTAGCCATACATGCAAAATTCAATGAACTATTTTCTGATTTTAATAAAACTTTAAACATATTTATAAGACAGTAATTTATAGAGTTTTGTAAATTTTCAATATTACGGCAGTATAATGAGGTGAAGCCTATAGCCATTGAACATCGAATTTCAGTTTTATGAGTAGCTCTTTTTATTTACATAGGCATCACCACTTATCAAGACACAGATACTACTCGAGGAAAAGGGTTAAGACTATACAGCAGTCAATTGAACGATATAGTAATTGTTAGTGATAGCAATTAGGTAAATTTGTTAACTAAAGTGGAACAGTTCATCAAGTACGTGTTTACGTTGGACTTGTAGACAGCCAGATTGTAGTGAGCTGGAAAACAGGAGAACACAAGAAAGTTCCACAGGCGTGCAATTGTATGAAAGAAGCTTTTTTTTATTGAATACGTTTAGGTTTAGGCACAGATAAAGTATGCGGGGAACTATTGATAGTGTTTTCAACTAGACGAGGGTTTCTTGTGAAAGTTTGGCGGGGGGGCATAGACTGAAGCTCAGTCTAGCACTTGCCATGAAAATAACGATGAAGCAGAGACAAACTATTTTGGACTCTATCAAGGCAGGGCAAGGGCTTTCTAGCAGCACCTGCCCAAATGTGGCAATAATACTCATCTTTGGGCGTACCTGGCTCTTGTATAGATGCAGAATTGCGTCAGCAATAAGATATCTATTGGATACATAGAAGTGTCCCACCATTTTTCCAGCGGCCTTGGCAACAGATTTAACATATGTGTTCCATTTCAGACCAGGAGTAAAGGCCAACCCCGAAGCTTATCCAAACACGAGGTCTCCCCAAGACTAGAGTCATTCCTTTCAATTGATGGTAGATGGGGATCAGAACGTTGATGATGTAAAGATAGAACTTTGGTTTTAGATGCATTGAAAGTAACCAGCCACTCTTTTTCCCATCGTATCACGTGCTCAAGATCAGAGGAGAGAGAATCGGAGAAAACTTGGTCATTTACGATCTTAGATGTGCTACCATAGATAGTAGTGTCATCAGCATAAATGTCTACAGATGATGTAAGGATGTGATTTGGAAGATCATTAATGTAAATAAGGAGTTTGGCCCAAGATGGACCCCTGGGGACTCCAGCATTAATACTGTGAGCTTCTGATTTCTGCCCATCAACTACTACTCTTATGAACCTTTCAGAAATAAATGATTTAAGCACTGAGAAGAAATTTCCAGCTATACCATAGCTGGAGATCTTGTGAAGTAAACCGTTATGCCATACCCTATCAAAGGCCTTTGATATGTCAAGAGCAATTGCCCTAGAAAGGTTGCCTCCGTCGAGAGGTTCATTAATCCTATGAGATATAATTGTAAGCACATCTGCTGTAGATATAGCTGAACGGAAACCATGAGAGATCACCGGGACTCTTAAATACAGGGCATACTGATGAGATTTTCCAAGGTGATGGGAAGTTATTCTCCTAAAGACAACGTTAAAACAGTTTTATAAGTATTGGCGCTAGTTCAGGTTGAATTTTTTTTAAGCACTATGATTGGAATACCGTCAAAGCTTGTCGCTTTACTGGAAGCAAGGTTTTTAGTTAGCTTGGCAACATCACGAACATATATTTGTATACCACATAGCGTGTTTCTGATACAGGAGGAAATATTGGGGGTTGGCGGCCTTGGTCGCAAAGGGTAGAATTAGCTGCAAAGTTATTGGCAAAGAGTTTGGCTTTATCTGAGATTACCTCAGGTCCATTGATGATAGTTGGGATAGAGCACACGCTTCTGTTCAGGATTCTGGTTGCTATTTGCCAAAACTGGTGGGAACCAATCCAATGTTCAGTTACTTTGGACTTGACGGACTGAGCATACAACTCTCTTGCGTTCTTTATTACTTTATTACAATGTTTGCTGGCAGTCCTGACAGCGGCTTTATTCTCAATAAATCTATTACATTGGAAGCAATAGAAAAATGATTTCTGATCGCAATGGCAGTAGCACATTCTGGAGAGGGCCATGGCTGGCTGTTAGGTTTTTGCTGGAACTTTTTCGAGAGTATGAAACGGTATATGCCCACAGTAAACCATTCCGTATGTCTGATATTATAGAGCGCAATGTATTACTCCTTGTATCCGGCATAATGTTGTGCTTTTTTATTTGTTATTCATGCATTTTCTTTTTTCCAGTATCCTATGATTAATATTAAAGACACATTAAATATTCGAGTTCGTATATTGTACAGCATTCTAATAAGAAAACTTGATGAATTGATTTTAAAATTAAACTTTCCTCGTAGTTTTAGGACCTATAAATATACTAGCGGGGGGTGTAGCCGGCATTGCCCGGTGTGTTTGGGTGTGTGTGGTCGGGCGGGTTGGGGTGGTAATTAAAACCTAAGAATAAGCGAAGTAAAAAAAAACAAAAAAACAAAAAAAAACGAACATGAAAAATAAGCCCCCACCAAAAAAAAAAAAAAAAAACACGTGGAAAATTGCTTAAAAAACCCTGCTTCAATATTAACATTCAAAAAATCGAAAAAAATGGCATCTCACACCAGGATTCAAACCTTAAACGTTTAGATAATAAGGCCGCGCTCTATTCAACTGAGATAAGACGACGTCGCCGAAATTGTGTCGCTTTTTCAAATATTTAAAGTAAATCAGGTTACGACGTCATATGACCCATGCGTAGAAGCAAACTTGTCATGAGAGGACGGTTTTTGTTGACCCTTTACCTATAGAAAGCTACTGATTTCAGGGTGAAGAAATTAACGTTTTGTGCCAATTTTTCGATATTTGTCCGGCGAAGGTTGGAACTTTACAATGATACTGATCTGGCAAAAATCCGTGACCCGTGTCAAAAGTTTTTGCGAGACATACAAACACACATGCATGGTGATTGCCACTTCTTGACAGAAGAAGACCATCTTCCCCTTGCTGTATTGTTGATTACTCAATCATTTTTATGCATTTTTGAATATCTTCTTTTTTTAAATACATACACATATATACACTTATACACACACATATACATGTGGCGATGTGATCAAGATGCATCGATTCCTATTTTCTGTGGGAACGGAGGTGGCTCTTCAGACCAGCCCTGGTCTTACACAGTCTGTTGAAAAGGTCACACTTACACTGAGATTGAGGAATTCCAACTCGTGCTGCTCTACTTTGGACGCTGCTATTAAGTTCCAGGGCTCCATTCGATTTACAGACCACAGAGCAAACATAACATCTGTTCACTGCAATGTTTTCCCCATCCAAGAAATATTGATCTCCATGTGAACGCTTGTGACTAGCTAGGCCAGCTGCGGATCAAGTCATTTTACCGCATAAATCACAGGTGTGGTTCTGCATGAAATCCTCCGACAGACCTGATATATCTGACAGATTTTTCTTTCAGATATCATGCTTCATTTTTTCATGCTCATATTTTTTCTTCTCAAAACTATGACAGCCATCATAGACCAAGGAGCGCCACTTTTTACGACCATTGGAAGCACTTTCCCAACCGAACACGTCAATACCATGAGCTTTAAGATTATCTTTGATGTTATCATTAAAGCGTTTCCTCGGTTCATGTTGTGGACGTTTTCCTTGTGTAATTTCACTAAAGAACAGGCGCTTTGGCAATCTATCGTCGTCCATCCTTGTCAGATATCCAGCCCACCTCATCTGGTTGCGTATAATCAACTTCTCGATACAAGGTACGCTAGCCCGCATGAGAACATCCATATCAGATATAAAAGTTCTCCACCTGATGCCCAGAACGTGTCTCAGGAATTTCTGGTACACTCTCTCCATGACTTTTATGTGTCTACCATAAGTTGTCCAGACCTCAGAAGCGTAAAGCAGGGGTGGTAAAACACAAGATTGATAGACACTGATTTTTGTATGAATAGTTAAACCCCTTACAGGCCATACTCGCTTCTCTAAGCTACCAAAAACCTTTGTGGCACGCTGTATCCTATAGTTGACCTCAGCATCCAGGGCTCCCTCTTCAGGTGTTGAAAGTTCCTTGTAGAAGCATGAAAACGACGAAGATCAAAGATCCTCCCTATGGTTCTGAAACGCAAATAAACACCTAGAGAGCATTACTTAAAGTCATACGATAACATAGTTGCAAAATAGATTGAAAAAAGTGAAGGTGCTAGGATATCACCCTGCTTCACACCATTGTCAACCGGTATGGGTTCTGGCAGGCATGCGTTGAAGTTCAGGCGTACATACATACAAAGAAGCATACATACACATGTTTTCACTGATATATGTATATATATATATATATATATATATATATATATATAGATAATAATAATAATAATAATAATAATAATAATAATAATAATAATAATAATAATAATAATTCTGATTTTGTTCATCAACTTCTCTCTGGAAAGAGGTGGGATTCATTTCCAGAGGATTTCCCTTAAATCCCAGCTTCAAACCGGAGCTTAAAATATCAAGGGTTTTCCTAAGGATGTTGGTGGTATCCATAATTGTAGAGATATGAAAGCCACCTTAAATATCGGAGATTTTGAGTTTTTTCAATTATCCTTCCAGACAACGTTATACTACTCCAATTGTACCAACTACAGCCGGGATTTTTTTTGTGTTTTAACCTCGTGTATACGCCATATCTCCAAGGTCAATGCAGCGTAATTGTTCCACTTCTTATTCTTCTTCTCTCACACATTCCTGTCCCAGGGTACTGATAAGTCTACAATCTGCCAGTTTTTTTAGACCTCGTCAATGACGACCAAATCCGGATAATTATGCTCTAATTGCTTGGTCGTTATGACACTTTTGTCCCACCATACCTCTACCTTGCCGTCATCCCTTATTCATCAACCACCTCCACAAACCATTGTACAGCATACTTCACCCCTATCCTCTTACATACATCCCAATATATCTGGATTCCCATACGATCGTGTATTTTGCGGTATTCTCTCTGAGCCAGTCTACACACTGCTGCAATGTGCGCAACTTACTGTCAGGTCTTAGCACAAATCCGGCATTCTGCAGCAACTTCCTCTTCTAGAACCAATTTTTTTGAACAACCGTGTTCCTAATGTCTGCTTTTGTGTTGCACAAAGAAAAGCTTCAGTACTCTTAGCCAGATACCCAGCTATAAGCCATTGCCATGATATTTCATGGGCCACTTTTGCTATATACTGCAAGAACCTTCCATATATTTTCTTCCTAGCCATTTCCTCTGCCGTTTCTTTATCGATACGTTTGACATAATCTGCCTTGATCTCACATATCTCAACTTAATTGGCGACAACCTTAAGCACCCATTTCTCACTTCTAACCACATGCTCCTTCAACACCATGTCGGTTTTAACACAATATTTTACACTTTTCAATCCTCTCCCACCATCTTTCCTCTTTTGATACATCCTTGCTACGCTACTTCGAATGTGAAATATACCAAACATTGGTAAAACCTTTCTTGTTTTGATATCCATGGCATGCAAATCCTTGTCAGACCATTTTAAAGTTGCTGCACTGTATCACCGAGCACTGACTGCCTATGTATTCACGTCTTTCACTAGGTTTTCTCCATTCAGTTTCGACTTTGCAATTAGTTTCACTCTTCTAATATACTCCTTCCTGACTTCCTCCTTCATTTCTTTGTTCATGATGCCTATACCCTCCAATACTCCCAAATACTTATATACTGTATATTCTATTTCGTTCATGATTTCTCCATTTGGCAGCACTATTCCATTCGAATGAAACTTTACTCCTCTTTTCATCACCAGCACCGCACATTTACTAATCTCAAACTCTGTCCCGATGTCTTCTGAGTATGCTCGCACAAGCTCTACCAGTCTCTCCATTTCCTTTAGTTTTCTACCGAATATTTTCAAATCATCCATAAACATTAGATGGTTGAGGCGTCTGTCACCAGATACCAAGTTATGCCCCAGTTTTCTCTCTTAAAGAGGATGTCCAATGGCATCATTATCGTTACAAAAATAAGTGGCGATAAGGAATCTCCTTGAAATATTCCACGTTAAATACTAATTTGCCCCATCTCATCCCTGTTTGCTGTCAGCACCGTTTTTAATTGAACCATACTCCAAAAGCGGTACCACATTCTCAGCAACCTTCACCATCAATAGTGTTTCACTTCCAATCTTGCATTAATGTTTTATCAATTAGTAGTTGCTCTTTCGTATCTCTCGAGCCTTTCCAGCACCCCTTTTGTTCGTCAGGAAAAAAACAACATTACTCTCAAGATATTCACAAATTTCCTCCGCAAATATCTCATCAAGCGTGTCCACATAAATTGCAGACATGTAATTGGTCTATAATTATTAGCATCTGTTCTTTGTGCAGGATCTTTCATAATTAGAGTTATTCTTCCCACGCCAATCAGTTAAATCTTCACACGCCAATCAGTTAAATCTCCCGATTCTAAAACCCTCTGCAAGGCAGCAGCTATAGGAAGATAAATACATGGAAACTATTTAAACCAGAAGCCCATCACTCCATATGGACCAGGTGCCTTCCAGTTTGTCACCCTTCGTATGGCAGCTTTAACGTCATCGATCAAAACCTCAACGTTCTTCATCTGCTGCATTTCTGATAGTCTTTCCCTGACCTATCCCAACCAGGAAGCGTTCTTATTATATCGCCCATCGACAGACAAAATCCTACTCCAGAACTTCCTTGCATCTTTTGCATTTGGAGTGTTATTTCCCGTCTGTTTACTACCATTTAATTCTTTATACATTTGAGACTGATTGATTCGGAAAACGTTGTTCTGCCGAAAGGCAACACTTTTTCAAACAAAGTACCGAATTTTCTTACCACCAGTGTGAAACTTCTCTTTCAATATTATTAGAACGCTCATGGTTCCCTTTCCAGCAATCTATACCTCCTTTCAAGCTCGTCCTTAGATTTCTGTCCTAGTTCAACTCCTTTCCTTATGTCTTCGGTTCTACCAATATCTTTTTCCCACTGTTTAATACTTTCTTCAAGCCGCCTCTGCCACTGTGGCCTTTTATCCTTCATCTATCTCTTTTTCTTCTGTATTAAGCCAAGACGATTCGCAATAACGTATGACGCTGCATATAGAAGCCTGTTAAGTTCCGTAATCGATATGTTCTTTCTTATGATGTTGTGAATTACTTCTTGAACTATGATATCGTCTCTAAGGAGAACCTCTCTTAACTTCTGAAATACTTCTTTTTCTACAGAAGTCAAAGTTCGAACTTCATTACCACTTCTCCATACATATGTTCCTTTCACTGGTTCCATTGTCTCAGATGCAATGCTCTCATCTGCCTTAGATCCTTCATACTCCTTCTCATCACTTCCCCTAACCATAGGATTCCATTCCCCCTCTGCTGTCCGCCTCTCATCATCGCTTACATTTCCCTTCTACACTTCCACTGTCTTAGTGCTTTAATCAGATATAGTTTCATCAACTTTACTTACTTTACTTTCGTTATTCATTTCATTACTAACCATCCATTCAATCTCTTCTCTTGCAATCACTGAAAGTAACTTGTTATTTTTAAGTTGTTTTAACTGGGATACCAAACTCGCGACACTTCTAGCTCCTCTTTCTTTCGATTCTCATTTTTCCTTTGCTTTTCGGATATATCCATCAGATTTTGTATTTCCACTCCTTGCAGAGCATTTCCACAATACACTTCTTTGCTCATCCGTCTATGGTTTTTTCACATTTCCTGTTCCAACTCCCTTCGTGTCGTGGGACCCTTTCTGTCAATTCTCACTTCTCCTCTATCCAGCCAAATCCTCAGAACTTCGAACAGTTTTATCGCTATTTCCATGGCAGGCTATTTCCATAGCAGGTGGTCGTCTGAGCTCCAATCCCTCGTTCCCCCATCGCCAATCTTTCACGAGGAAACACCTGTGTTGCTGAAACTACTGTCAATAATTTTCCCCACTCTTTATCTGTGCCTAAATCCAAATGTGAGCAAAGCTTCTTTTTAGAACTGCAGGCCAGTGGAACTCTCTGCCGCTTGCTTGTTTCTCACCTGATTACAACTTGGACGTCTTCATGTCCAACATAAACAAACTCCTGACAAATCGTCCCCTTAAGTAAGACACTCTATCAAAAACCCCCAATACTAATGATTACTACAATACTATCTTATTGATTACTGCACACGCAATAACACTTATCCCTGAGTGGCCTTCGGGCCTTGATAAGTGGTGCCCCCATGTAAAAAAATATGTTTATTGAGTATAACTAATATCATAGTTATTGCTGAAACGCGCACACATACATTAACACACATGCATATATATATATATATATATATATATATATATATATATATATATATGTAATATTTATTACAACATTATATATACATATAGCAAGGTCGTGCCAGAGGTTTCATTGCGCTGAATCAACCATTAAAAAATCTTTCGACCCAACCTCCAAAACCTGTCCACTTTGCACCACCGAAAAATATAGGACCCTTTTCACACGAAATAACACCACCTTTCAAAGAAACTTATCCGCTGACACCAAAAACACACTCTCACATTTGCGGATAAAACTAGAAACATCTACAAAATTCATAACAACTAATACAAAGATCTTGCCTTAAAAAGCATCAAAAAGCAATATCAAATCCCGCCAAGCCGCACCTTATCCATTATAAACAACGAAGCCTCAAACCTTGCAACAAAGCTAAAAATCGATTACAGAGCCAATCAGCTTGCATAGAAAACAGTCTTCATTACCTTGAAGGTTCACAACCCCCATTTTCCAGACAAACCAACTTGCAGACTTATCAATCCAGCTTAGAGTGAAATGGGTCTAGCAAGTAAATATATTATAAGGAAGACTAATAAACGTAGAAGAATCTCCAAACTTTCATCCAGCCGGGAGGTTTTCCAGCAAGCTGCACCATATTACCACAGGACCCTGGAAATGGATACCAGGAAGATAGCCTATATATACCCAATCAACCCACCAGACAGCACAGACCCAACATATCCAGGAACATAATTTGGTTCTCCCCGTCCGTTCTCCCTCAATGTCAAGTAAAATATAGGTAGACCCCTTCTCCTTCTAACAGATAAACATTTTCCACCCACCAACAAACTCCATAAATTTTTAACAGAAACACGATGAAAACTAGCTACTCCTGCTGTCCCTTAGTCGGCTCTATCCTGACATCTCAACCCCACCCCCAATAAACGCCTTTAACTCCCGCTGTTCATGCAGGGGAGGATACACTTGTCTTCTGGTCGGAGGCCCCACAGTTAAACCTATAGTTTACCAGCCAAAATGATTCCTGATAATAACCCAAGCAAAGAAGAGCATTTCCATTGGAATGACTCAGGTTACCTTCGAGCAGAGGCTGTATGCACACAACTCCACCCTCAAATAACCTGAAAAGAGATTTGACACATCTTCTGCCACCAATATTTGGTCGCTTAAAGAACCTAACACTTCATATAAAATAGAATGGTCGATTATTGATATTAAAAAATCTTACGACCCAACCTCCAAGACCTGCCCATTTTGCACCACCGAAAAATATAGGATTCTTCAGGCTATCAACAACCCATCCATAGTCTGTATAACATTAAAAATGATATCTTCAGACAATGCCCCCACAAAAGAAAATTCCCTCTTGCCAATTGGCCTAACAACAGCATAACTGAACGTATACCAGCCCTAATTAATACAAAGACGCCTTAATACCGCATCCAACTCTTATCCCAAACTCCAAACCAACCCTCTTTTAAAACATATATCAGCCTTCCTCGCTACCTAACCTCCTTACCTAAACCATATAAGCCACCCTCCCATAATAAGGAAAACCTTTTTAGGGAGCCGTTACTCCCCCCGCCCCTCGCAACTTTTCCATTTCTCTTATTAGAGTACGTAATTTTACCCCCTTTCTTAACCTTATTTTCAGTACCATTTTACCTTAAAATCGATCCATTCCTTCTCCTTCCCCTCCTTAGTGATTTTAGTTGTTTTTTTTTTTACTTCCGTTATTTTTATTATTTATATAGGTCGGTGCATTATTATTATTATTATTATTATTATTATTATTATTATTATTATTATTATTATTATTATTATTATTATTTATACGCACATTTATTATTAATAATTTTGTTATAACTATTGTTATTATTTTAATATTATTAATAATACTATTATTTTTACTTTATTTTTATTGTTTTACCTTATTACCTTTTTTACCTTATTATTTCTATTCTTTTAGGTTTTACTTTATTATTATATCATCAACATCATTATTATTATTATTATTATTATTATTATTATTATTATTATTATTATTATTATTATTAATAATAATAATAATAATAATAATAATAGAGACTAATGGATTGGTAATAATATTAATAGTAGTGATGGCAGTATTGGTAAGGTAAATATAAAATAAAACTTTAAAGTAAAAGTTGTATTTTATATTTATTTTAATCTGATCTTAACCTTTTTATTTTGATTTTAATTTTATTCTAAATTAAATTTAAATTAATATATTCATGCTTTATCTCATTATATATTTATTGCTCTTAATTGTTATTCCCTTATTTATATGGTGTTATGTGTTCGTTTAAACAGGACAATTTTTTTTCAGAGAGGTTTTCCAAAACATTCCCACCCCCGCTAAACATACCTATATACACACACACGCGTTGTCGCCCACACATACACATACACATACACACACTCTCTCTCCCTCTCCCTCTCTCTCTCGCTCTCTCTCTCTCTGATACATACACTCATGCACACACAAACACGTTCTTCCTTCCATAATCAGAATCTATGGCGTCGATTACTAAGTTATTTTTTAAAATTTGAAACTCTGAGTCTTAAACCCTCGTTTAACGTTTTTTTACTCTGTTTGTTTACTTTGCATTGTTTCAGTTTTTCGGTGTCGTTGATGAATTTGCGCTGATGTTTTCCAACCTCTTATGTTTGATTCAGCGCAATGAAACCAGTGTTACAACCTTAAAAAATGTATATATTGTGTCGTAATAAATATTCTACCTTCAGATATCACATCCACGATAGAGCACTTTACGGATGTTTTCATCGATAATTATAAAATTTTTCACGCCGTTGATATTTTCAAAGTAAATTTAATTATAGATATATCTATAATAATGCAGTACATGCAACGATTCTGAATTATATTTTTTGACAATTTCGATCACTCTTATCTTTGAGATTATAACAATAGACACGTGCTCCAAATTTTAATATTGTTCCACAATATACTGTTTGGATTATTTTACAGTGAAGTGTTATAATATCCCGATTAATGCTTAACCAAAATAGGAGAATCGATTATTAAATAAGGCGCCTACATTTCATTTCTCAGCCCCTTTTTCTTTCTCTCTTCTGGAAAATATCAATGTTTGAGATAACCGCATCAATCATTTCCGCCATTGTTACGGTTGGCGTTCTTTCTTAGTAACGAAACCACAGCGGCCATAAAGTGTCGTAACTTTTCTACTGACTGCAGACCCAATGACCTTATAGAGTTCCAGTTGGAAGAAAACATTTTTCACTCTTCATACGGGGACAGTGATCAATTCAAATGGGTTATTCCCTGGATGTCATTAGCCTAACCCTTTCTATATTTCCGCTATATAGACAATGTGTATGTTGATTGGGAACATTTTACTAGCCCTTCAGGAATGTTATAGAGGGATTTAACATATTATGTTATAATATGAAATAACATAATCTGTTTTAAAGTGAGCGATCTAATAAACGGACTTGAGAATCGCAAGTAAAAACATAGTATAAATTTATTAATATACTGTATTAAAAAAAATGAGAAATTTGACATAAAGCGATTTTTCAATACGATAGACATATATATAAATACAAGAGACGTTGATACATCTTTTTTCGCCCGCGCGGATCCGATGCGACCGCAGATAACGCTATTATGATTGCTGAGCATATGCTTATAAGACCTAGTTCTTTCATCACTCTGTAGACATTGACGATGTGGCATTATAAGAAATACACTACTGTCACCTGGCTGCCGTAATATATCCCCTTGTAATATATTGAGAGGAAATGGTTATCAAAAAAAATATACTAGAAAATAAAAACTTTAAGTCCAAGCGGAGCTGTTCAGTTATTTTGAGGGTATAATAAATTAACTTTGGTAAAACTGCGCACATACTACTTGTTATTGTGTAAAAAGTGTAATTTTGTAAATGTTATCACATAAGGAAATTTATCTAAATATCTACGGAAACGTAAGGGGGTGTACTCGCCCTTGTGACCCAGAGAATATGCATATATATATATATATATATATATATATATATATATATATATATATATATAAAATGGAGTCATAAATTATGTAGATTCGGAGGCCACTAAGGGATAAAAGTTAATGGGTGTACGGTGGTCAGTGTAATAACAGCTTAATGTTCGTTTTTAGGTGGAAATTGGGCGGAATTATACTACTTAAGTGAGGAAGAGAAATAACCAGTTCACATTGACCTTGGGGATGACCATGTCGGAGTCAGCTGGGAAGCATGTGACTGTAACAAAGTCCGAAGTGGAGTTGTTCATAAGATGTATGTTTAGATACACAGACAGAGAAAAGAAAATAGTATATATCAGTTCTAGATTGACAAATGCGTCATCATAATGCTTCGCTGCGATACTATTGAATGTCCCTGTACGAGCAAGAGTCGTGAAGATAACTTTAGAGCAGACATACTCACAACGCTTCTTATGTGGAAATTAGTGTACAAGGTCGATAAAAGAATCTTCTAAGTCTACGGTTTCGGTTGTAGAGTCCGGTTTAGTTTCTCCGATTTCGCACTAATGCAATACAATAAATGTGAGATTTATTAATGAAGAACACATAAGGATCAGACAAAAAAGATAGAGACTTTTGCATTTAACGCGCAGAAATAATAGCGTTATCATTTAGAAACCTATTATTAAACATGCAGAGGGTATTGGGTTTTGTAACTATTCTGAACTTTCACCTAACAATTTACTAAAACCAGATATCGTAAAACTTGAATTTAATTTTAAAATATTATTCAAAAATAGCGCAGTTCGTTTAATGCAAAAACATCTTGTTAACAGTCGTAAACAAATAAATAAAAAAATAATGAGGGGGCACAGACTGAACTTTTTTCAAAGTGAACAGTCGTAATAAAAAAGAAAACAAAGTAATAATGATGGCGAGGAAGCTAAGGGAGCCACGGTCAAATCAGATGCTGTTAATTGGTTCTGAAATCGGTGTGTTGATTTATTAGAACATTGTATGCACAACTGAACCTCCTTCCACCTCTTTAAATATTGATTGTTTTTATAATCCGGTAGCAAAGTGTCCAATAATCCGAAGAAATAGTTTACAAAAAGACAAAATAAAAATAAAAATTGTAAGGGCTGCCGATTGTTCATATGCACCTACAATTTTTTTAAAAAATATTTTCTTTACAGAAGTTGCGCGTGATTAAAACTAAAACTTGATATTAAAAATATACGTTTGTCGTGTCCTAAGTCATTTATTTACGATGACTTTATTTGTATTTTTCTTTGCAAGTTGGAATGGTTTTCAAAATAAAAGCAATGTGTGTTTCTAATGTGAAAGATAACTACCTGAGAAATTTGCATATATATATATATATATATATATATATATATATATATATATATATATATATTTATATTTCTAGTCATCGACATACAGTCCTGTTTCGTTGTATCACAAATCATCAGTGCCGCTAGACTAGCATCTTTCCCAAGCCAAGAAGTGAACCTAGAACCGTCGTGTTGACAGTCGGCAGTTTTCTCACTCGACCATGGAATCGACGTCCGTAAATAACTCGTCGGAATTTCTATTTAAATAGACACCCGCCACCACCTTTATAGTGCTCAAATATTTCAGCCAATTAAGTAGCGGGTGAGATGATTTACGACAGTGCTCTCCCCAAAGAGGGGGACTTAAAATATATTTGTAGTCATCGACATACAATCCTGTTTCGTTGTATCACAAGTTTTTCCTTTTCTGCAACGGCGACGTAGTGAGAGATGTAACTGTTAGCATTTTAATGGCGGGTGTTGGCCGAAATAATAAATGAGAAGGATGTGGGGTCATAAGTTTCAAACATTGTTAAGATACGTAGAAACACTTCAGAACGTGTGTTGGTAAGGCCTTCTTTTTATTTTTAAGAAATTTGCTTTGAAAAGTTCTCATCGTTTAATATTACTTGTTCTGTTCCTTATTATTTCCTCGTATTTTTAGGCTGTTAACACACACAAAAAAAATTAAAAAGAGTTGACCTGTACAATGCACATTTCTTCCTTCTACTTTTTTTTCTTTTCGTTATTTCTAATTTTTTTCCAACGAATTACACCTCTCTTATGAAAAATATTTTTCACTTAATCTAAGCGCAAAGATCTTAAGATTTTAATTCTTCAGTGTATTCCGTGTTGTTTTCACTGGTAGCTATGTTTTTCTTGCGCGTAAATCATTGTTTGCTCAAGCGTGCAATATAGCGTATTGTCTTCAGTGATTGTTACGTCGGTTTTCGCGCTTGTGTGCATTAAATTCTGCGTCTAAATTCTGCATACTCCCAGTTGCATAGCTAGATATACTATCTACTGAAGAGACGGGTGACGGGTATTTCAGTTTAATGATAAAATTGTGTTTGTGTTTGTTAGGCTTGGTTTCCAATTAGACATTAACTGCGGATTCAAATACAAACAACTTGAGGAGAAAAGGCGTAACTTACAGGTAGTATGATGAAAATATAACCCGTATACATAGATCGTTTGTAAAAGGTATGTTGTACGAGTTGATATATATATATATATATATGTATATATATATACATATATATACACATATATATATATATATATATATATATAAACTACTTAATTTACTCACATAAAATTAATATACGAAAATATAGATTTATGCGTAAACTTTAAGTATTTACTTCAAAAGTGCTCAATACGTCGGTAGAGCTAGTTAGTAAGATTACAACAAAATAAACATTAAAAAGTAGTCACCATGACAAAAATAAAACTAACACTAGCAGAAATAATAATAATAATAATAATAATAATAATAATAATAATAATAATAATAATAATAATAATAATAATAATAATAATAATAAACCAACCCCGGACAAGAACAACCATACTATAAATAAAAATACTAAAAACGAACAAGATAAATACAACTGTAGACACCGCACATTTTGCCCAGTAAAAATTAATATCTAACCAAAAGCGTAGTTTACCAGGCCACAATATTTGCGAAAGAAACCCCGAATAACAAGAAATATTACATAGGTATGACTTCCTTAGATTTCAAAATTCGATACTATGACCACAAAAGTATATTCTACAATAAAAAAAAACACCGTATGAAAACAACACTAGCGAATAAATACTGGGAACACAAGGAAAGCGGACATTCACCGGTAGTCGAATGGAAAATAATAAGACAAGCTTCCACGTGTAGGGACCGAGACGACCCATGTAGATTATGTCTGCATGAAAAATGTGCTATCCTGTATTTTAAGAACCCCAACATCTATTAAACTCTAGAAGAGAAATAGCAAACAACTGTGTTCACAAGATAAAATTTATTCTAGGATGGCGATACAAGATAGTTTTAAAACTAACAAAAACAATAGAAAATAAACAAATACGTAAATTAAATAAACATGAATATAAATAAACGATCACACGCATAGGTATGCATATATATATATGTATATATATATATGCATATATGTGTGCACACATATATACATTTATATATAAACTAACATTAATAAAAAAACACTAAGCTAGATTTAAAACAGATCAAGAAGCTAAATATCCAGGCTAAATAGAGCACACACAAAGGAACAGGTAAACCAGAGATCAACTATGCCTTTTTCCGATAAATTCATTGTCATTGGTCGATAGGAAGGGCGCGCTGGATACTAGAAAGCAGATTGGCTAACTAAAATTTCAATAGAAGATGCGCATATAAAAACGACAAACAACCACAGAATTCGCGCATAAGCCTGAAGCATCCTAGAGTGGATGCAACGCGGAATATTCAGTGTAGCTTAATCACCATATACATTTTATAATTTACTATATATATATATATATATATATATATATATATATATATATATATATATATATATATATATATATAGTAAGAGCATAGGAATTGTATATATAGTAAGAGCATAGGAATTGCTTGATACATAAATGGTAGAAGATATAACAACAATGTCCGTGTCTGTCACATGCATAAAAAGCAAATTTCATTTGATTACAGTTTTAATAAAGCAAAACGTTTACATTTGTTGGAGTTTTAAGCCTACAAAACTAACATATGTAATAATCAACATATGTACCAATATAAAAAGATGTACATTAATAGTGGATTACAACTACTTATGCGTTGTTCTATATAAATGCGTATGTCATTTTTTATATACACCTAGCATCAACTAGTTTTATATAAATGCGTATGTCACTTTCTACATATACTCAGCATCAACTAATTACTAGTATAAAAACTATTTAGAAATAGGCTGCTTATTAACTGCATATGAAATTAATTAAATCTTAAGGATATCTTAACACAATGACGTTATTTTAGGCAAATATTAAACATTATTTTTCAGCAAACAGATATTGCTATGAACTGAATATAATTTAAATCTATATTTTTAGAGTCATTTTTTTAAAGTCACGTAATAACAACCACCTTTACTATCAGTTTATATTTTACCATATCATTCATTTTAATTTCTGAAGTCTGTATCTAGTTTAAATTAATAAGTTGCGATGACAGTGTATATTAATACGGTCTTTGATATAATAAACACCGGTGATTAATAATGTGCATTTTCTTCTTATATTTTTTTATGTATCACGCTTAGCTCACGAACAAAACAACTAAACGATCATAAGTTGAGATAGAATATAGATAGATCAACGAGTATGTTTCTGGCATATGTTTAAACAAAACAATTAACAAAATTTGTAGTCCCTAAGCCGTCCTAAATTTACACTTATATGATAATAACAGTAACAGGGGTAATACTTTAAAAACATATGCTTAAATGCGAAAGGATTGAATTCTTACGCATCGAAAATAGCATGAAAAAAAACCCTACTGTAGACTTAAATCATTTATTTATAGTATTTGAGTTTAATTTAAAGAGCATCTATGATACAAAAGAGATTGTGGGAGGAAAAGCTACTTACAACTGATTACAGTGAAAACAGCTTTATTATATTAAATATATATATATATATATATATATATATATATATATATATATATATATATATATATATATAAGTAGAAATGTAACATTTAATTAGTTTGCTAAAAGTTATTTTTCTATATCCGGATGTGTACGTTTTCATTTCATTATGATGCCTAGAAATGCAACTTAAAATTCAAGTTCCGGTATGTTGATATATTAATACTATTAAAGATTAAAATAGGGATTAGAGAATAAGAAACACATTAGCCAATATATTACACTTATAGACGAAACATTTTTAGTACCCTTGTTGTCAATGAAATGCTACAAATTCATATGAATAATGTTAAAATACTGATTTTGAAGAAAAAAAAGAGTTGATTATTGGAATTTTTATAAAAATTCAGTATCCATAACCTAAGATAGAACGACTACTGCCATAATAAGAAGTCTGCACTCTTTGTAGGAAGAGCAATATTTGCAACTTATGTATATTCGACACCAAAGATCTTTTTTTCCGGGAGTTTAATTCCTCATACAAAAACGTACCTTATTTGTGATTTTGTTCCTGGGCGGTTACCAGTAAACATGCCCATTCTTATATTTTTTCATATTATTATTGTTGAAATAAGTTTTCTTAATTAATTCATCCATAATGCCTTAAATTGTAATAGGAGCATAGATACCTTTACTACTTTGAATATAAAGACTGAACGAAAAAGAGTCAATGTATCTCCAATACTTTAGTCGGACAGTTAGTCTATTATACGAATATATAGCGTTTAACTAAGCGAATACGCGTAAATGCTCAACTAAACGACGCCATTTATTCTTTAACGAGAATTAAATCGGCCAATATATTCTTGGCTTAAATTTACATTGGATTGCTGGTAAAGCTATTTCTATAAAATCCCATTAGTAAGAAGCTTAAAAACCGTATTTATTAACTATAGCAATGATATTAGATAGATGATTACTAATTGCAAGAGTAATTACGGAATTGTTGATGAATAGTTGTAAGCGTGACAAGAAAAATTTTAAAAATTCTCCGTGTGTCTGACATAATAAGGATTGTATTTAAATTAGTAACATGCAGATCATAAAATAAAAAAAAAAGTTTTGGTAAATTTGTAGTAATTTATTAAATTCATATAACGTTAGCAAAACCGTGATAACACACACAAATGCACACGCACACATCCACACATATATGTATTTATACATTATTTCTATCAGTTTAATGACACTGCGATGATATTAGTAAGAAAGAATGATAAATATTCTTTATAGATATGTTGCTATATTCAAGCAATTTTTTCTAAGTTTTAAATATAAAGCTCAATATATCAAGGTAAAATAGTTCTTTTGATAATCGATCCAAATTTTATGCATATATATATATAAATATATTTGTGTATAAATATTTACAAACATGTACATATATATATGCTTTATTATATGTATAGATGCATATGTAAACACATACATACATATGTGTATATATATATATATATATATATATATATATACACGGTGTATATTTGTGTGTGTGTATATGTGTATTGGGGTGGAGAGGGCTCCCGTAAGCCGTGGTGAAGACAACCTTTCTAGGAGAAGCAAATCTCTGATTTAAAAAAAACATAAAGCGGGAGACCAGTACCCGCATTAAGCTGGTCTGCAGTGTAATTTGTTGCTGGCTATCTTGCTCTTGCTTGTTGCTGGATCTCAACATTTTGAACCAAGAGAGAGACTTAGCTGTCGTACTAAGCTAAGATTCTGTAACATCATCTTTGTATAGATACTCCCTCAGACATTTGGGCTCATGGATTTTAAATGTCTGAGAGGGTGGTACTCGTCTGCCAAGATGTTGCAATCATATATATATATATATATATATATATATATATATATATATATATATATATATTATTGCACACGTCTGTTAATACAATTCAGGCTCCCTTTTTATCCTAACAAAACTATTACTATAGTTTATTCAGGAATTTATCGATATGAAGTAAATAAATCTGAACAGATAACAAGTAATTACACAGAAAGATACAAAACAAAGTGATCACTGAATTACCTGGGAAGCCACACTTGTGAAGAAGAAAGTTCTGTATTAAGCACCAAGTCTAATATTCCATCTTCAATTTCAGTGGTGTGATTATAACGTTGATGTAATTGTTGAGATCCATTAATGGATTATATTACTGCTATATTATTTGCAAAAAGCTTATCCAAATTGAAATCATCAATAAAAGTTCTCATATACAAAGTAGCAAATTGTTGAGCTTATCGGATAGAATATCTTTAACAATTCCCTATTGGAGCAGGCTCGCGGTACACGAACATACAAGTACATCCATGTATTAAATTCAATCTACGAATATATTATCAATATTTATAAAATCGAGTGTACAAGAGCTACTCTTGTCAAAATCAATCGTGGAACAATTACGTATTTTGCCTATTTAAACCTCATGCCTTGTGTAAAACATTGCGCTTAAAAATCTAAATGACACCGTTTCATGAAAAACGATGCCTTATTTTTTATTTAAGTCGATATCATTAAAACCCTTATTAAATCACAAGTCAAAGATTTAGGAGTAAAGCAGAAATTTGCCTTAAAATGTGTATTTACCCTTAAAATACTCTAGGGGTCAAGCTTCAGAATTGTCCTTGTTTCAAATATTTCCTGATTTATATTCACCTAGTTTTTTTTTGCGTAATTTTCAGCAAAATCTAAGATTATATGTCCCGAAAATTGCCATATTTGGTTATTTTAAAAAACTTTGACCTCCTGACGACACAACCAGAATTTTTTCCAGGGTGAGACATTACGTTTTCAGATGTATATCAATGTGATCTTGCTTTTGGGTAATTTAACACAAAATTTAATCGTAGGAAAAGCCTATATGTCTCAACAAGATTTATTTGTGCCATAAAAGTACTCTTGTGTATGTTAGTTAGTCCCCTATAGCTTCCAAAGGACTGAGCCGATGATTGCAAATTTCACACAATAGTAAGACATGTCTGGCAGTGTTTTTCGATATGTTTGTTCACAAATCAATTCGATAAGTATCGAAAATCGAACAAATCTGATCATAAAAATAGATTATCTTCCTTATAGAAAAAAAGAAGAATATTTAGTTTAGAATATTTCATGTTACACCGGTGATATTGATAAATGGTTTCTTCCTAAAAAATATGAAACGTCATTCAGAAATGTAGCTTACTAGTAGAGCATTCAAATGCAGATCAAATGATTCCTTTTTTTCAAGAAACTATGTATCACACCGTTTTTCTTTTATATTTTCTTTATTAATAAGTTCAATGTTTGATAAAAAGAAGAGGTATCATTTTAAATCGTCACATATCATTTCTCTCTGAACATATTTTTAAATTAAAGAGTAATCAAAATTGGCATTTCCAGGGCCTTAATAATTAAGCAAAAATATCAGCTGGCGTAGTATTGTAAACAAACAGAAACGAAATTTGATAAACGACATCATCATTATTTTATTTTATTTTTTGCAAATTAGTCGACCGGGCAAATATCTCCTCGTAATGTATGAGAATAAATAGCGGTTTGATTTTATAATTTGCAAACATTAATATGTCATGTTTAAGCGTATTGTAAAACCGGGTAACGATGGGCTGTCATATATATATATATATATATATATATATATATATATATATATATATATATATATATATACCGTGTGTATATGTTTGTTTATATGCATATGCATATAATTATTTCGTTATATAGATAGTTTAAACCCAGTAATTCTAATATAATTAAGTTTAATATATATATATATACATATATATATATATATATATATATATATATATATATATATATATATAAATTCTTTATGTTATTATAGTAATTCCTTGCAAGGTAGTGCTATATTTACAAAAAGAAAATAAAAGAAAATATATTTATTTGCTTTTATTTTGATTGATCACTATCAACCAGCCTTGTTGGAATCTATGAATGTATTCCTTGAAGTATATTTACATCTGATATATATATATATATATATATATATATATATATATATATATATATATATATATATATATATATATATACACACACACAGACAATTATTGTTATTTACTTACACAGGAAAAAAACTTCATCACCAGATTTACTCCTGAACTGAACAGAGCATACTATCATCATACAAAAACATGAAATGCAAGGTAAACTCGCATGCACATCCATACACATACATATATACACACCCACACATAAATCAGAACCGACACATTAAAACACGCACACGTGGGCGCATACAACCACACACAGACATGACACCCCTATCTCTAATACAACACACTGAAAAATACCAACCCTACCTAACCTCGAAACCAACGACACTATAAAACACCTAGAAACATAGTATAATATCTGTTCCAACACCTTGCTCCCTCCTCAGTCAGTGGAGGATAACCCCCTCATGACTGAAACAACTATCATCCCTTCTATCATCCCCCATACCTATACCTCCTCCAATTGCCCCCCTCTAGGGAACAAAATCTTCCCCACACTAGGAACCGATCCTGGGTCTGGCCATACCCACATGGGGAGACAAATTAATAGCAACATTAAAAATCCCCTATACATATTTTAAATACACCCCTCTTTCTAAATAAACATAATATAAGGAATACCCGAAAAGACTAAATCGAAAAATCACAATACTAAAATCCAAGAATCCAAAAAATAAATATCATAATAGAATGAAAGCATCCCTACCCTTATTTCAGAAAAGATGCCCCCCTCCTCACACATACACATTAGTAACGACCTCGGATCACAGTCACCTTCCCAAGAAAGGAAATAACTTCATAATACTATAAAACAATATACACATTCTCAAACCAATAAAATCAAACACACACACACACACACAAACACACACACTCATACACACACCCAACCCCACCCTAAAGGAAAGAAAACACCAGCAGAAAGAGAGAGTAAATACAGCCAGGTAAGCGGCCTGGACAAACCTAATAAAAGAGTAATAAAAATTGAACATGCCAATGAATAATAAACAATTACAAGCCTCCACCCCTTGGAGACACTTCAAATGAACTACGAAAATGGCCATTTTTACATCTCCAACACATTTGAAAATAATTTCTGACGAGGGCTCTTCACAGAACGTCTGAAACGCGCGTAAAAATGATTTCAATGACTTAAAAACATTATTACAATGATCCAAACATAATTTTCAACGAAAAACCAAGACACGGAATAATAAATTAATGTTAAAAAATACACATTGTTGGTGACTACTCCCTTATTTAAATATATATATATATATATATATATATATATATATATATATATATATATATATATATATATATAAATGCCCCTAAATAAAAATAAAATTATTTGCCGAACGGGTTTACTAGTAATAGAGTAATTTCAGTTATAAAGTATCTTCCTCTTAAGATTGATTGTATAATGACCACGAGACTCAAAACACACTTTTCATTTACCGACAAATACTACGCAGAAATATCTTAGTGAACGAAAGTATTTTTCTCTTGAATTAAATAAAATGTTTCGTCCGACATTTTGTACAGAATCTAAAGCTCGATAGAATGATTCCCGAGCTCGATATTATACATGGATTAAGGTCGTAGCTTACATCAACAAACTTCTTGCGAAATCACCTCTAAAAACAACTACAGTAGTCTTGCGAATTAAGGTAATATACATAATCTATTCTCATCTTTCAAATGCAAAACCATATTTCTGAAGAAGGAAAAAATAGTTGCTAAGAAGTATGTAACATAAGGGACATTTCCTAATGCTTACATTTTGTAATTAACAAGAACTGTTACACTAGCAATTATGTATATCTCGTATACAATACCTTCTCTGGTCAGATTAGAGAACACCGACAACATAGATCTGACAAAGATGTCCCGGAAACATATAGAGTACAGAATATCTAGTTGTCGATGCTGATGAAATTAAGATCCACTTTGTGTATTGCATTGCTCATTCAACAATCATTGGGTTTTAATTGTTTGAGCTTCCTTCTATCCATTTAATATTTGCATTGTATGCTCTTGTGTAAAGCACATTTATATTACAATAGAAAATGCGAACAGTAAAATAATATGGTTAAGATTAAACATGGAAAAGTAAAGAACTAGTTGTTAAAACTGGAAAAGAAAAGGGCAAAATATCCCAGTAAAAATATATTAAATTCATTAATTAAAATATTGCAGCATTAAAAGTTAATTATATAATGTAATAAACTCAATTTAAAAATACCCCTAATGCTGCAATGTTTTAAGCCACGCATTTATTATATATTTTACTAGAATATCCTGTTTGGACAACTAGTCCTTTACTTTTCCATGATAAAGCTTTACCATATTAATTTTCATGTTCGCATTTTTATATGATAATCAATGATTTTTCCAAGCTTCCAGTAAATTCACTCGAATTTTCTTTAATTTCAGTTTTATTTTTGCGCCCATAAACACAACATACACATACACATATGCAATAAGAATGTACGACATTCATCTAGTTTTAGTAAAATCACATCAATTATCTTCCTTTCATTGTTTTATTCTCGCTGTTTCCCTTGTTACTTTTCTTTTCGCTAGAGCGGTGAATTGTTAGAAACAGTGGTCTCTAAAGCGACGTGGTTGCTATGGAACTTAGTTATAAAAACGTCACTGACCTCCTTACGTTTTTTTTTCGATTTGAAACATTAGTAAATACATCATAACTTTTATTTTACTGAACTAAAATTGTAAGTTGTTTTTTTTTCACAATATAACTGAGAATGCTATCTATAAACTGTAATACTTGTTTGAAGTTTGGTCAGAAAAGTAGTGAACCGTAAAGCTTTAAAGCAGTTCAAAATAACAAAAACTCTCACTTAACTATATTTTAAAACACGGTAGTGTTTGAATGATACACACAATTTAATGCTTACAAACACTCGGTATACCTCTTATCTATGATAGTATTTTTACTGTTTTTAGCATCCTTTCGTGACAAAAATTGCATGAAAGTCTAATCAGTACAGACAAAAAAACTCTAAAAATATGTATGCCGTTCGTGATAACAATTCGTAATAAGATTAACTATAGCTATAATAGTTATATTAGTTTAATTGTAGATTACTTTTATAAACCAAAACGCACCTCACACACAAGATTTGCATCGACTTGCATATTACCGTACTTGCTGCAAGTTTCATTGTTCTATATATGCTGCAATAATGTTGCGTAGCTTTGGAGATCAGGAGTGAGTGTTTAGTTATAAATTCGGAATAATAGTTTATTCATAGTATTATCTTTTTTGCTTAAGCGTAAGATAAACTTATTATTAGTAGTATTACTTGTACAGCTGGTTTTACTAAATTTACTAGTATTTGTAGCAATATATAAAGCCACCCACAGAAATTTTAGTATATGTATATTTTACTGTAAATAATTTACTGAACTTCAGAAATGTTAGGTAAACTTTACATTTGATTAAATGCGAAACGTAATGCTTAAACAATGAAACAAGGTATTCGGTGTAGAATTGCCAATATTGATCAGATTGAATATTGATCAGGTATTAGCATATTGATCTGACGTTGACGAGTCCAATTCTCTCAGTTCAAACAGAACCGCTGATATTTTCTGCAACGTCTTAAGACTTTCGGCGACTGCAGGAGACAAATTGCTTTACGTTCAAATTTTCAATTTTGTGTAAGTAAATTAGAATTTATTTTTAGAATTATGTTGTTTTTATATGCTCTCTCTCTCGCTCTCTCGCTCTGTCTCTCTCTCTCTATCGTGATTGTCTATGCTGCTTTTCTCTCTATCGCTTTTTACTATTTTCTTTGGTGCACGAACAGGTGTATCTATTATATCGTTTATGTAGATGGCAATAAACAACTACTATAGACTCTAAGAAGATTTGCGTGTTCAACAAAGTGCATTGTACTCTGTGAATATTTAACCTGTGACTATATCTTCAGTACCATTTGTTGTGTAACGTGGGCGTTTACACAGTTCTATTTTGCTTATAAAAGTAATATAAGTAAAATAAGTTATATGTGTATATATGTATGTATAAGAGTAATATAAATTATATATGTGTATGTATCTAAATATATACACTTATATCAATTTTCCTACTATATAGTAATGCTGTCATGACTTCAGTAATTCCGAGTCTAAATTTTCATTTGCAATCTGATAAAATACTTCTTTCCTTCCCTTCAAAATATTTCAATTTATGTTTCTATCTTTTCTTTGCTGTATTGTAATGTTTACAGTACGTGCTAAACTACCATATACTCTGCTGTAACTCTGTACACATCAACTAATATGACTATAAGAAGAATATATAACTTTGGGTTTACTCTATACGTAGGTTAAGATAACTTTTCTGTAAAACAAGTTTACACGAGTTTTCTTTCAAATCAATACCTTTCCCTGCCTATTGTATCTCTTATTAAAAGTTTATTCACGGTATATGATTGCTTTCTGTTTCTACTATATACGGTAATTATTTTTTAGTGTATTCAATGTTTAGGATTACAGATTTATTATGCAGATATAATAAAAACTGGCCCTTTAAAATACATTTATTCGGTTGTCCTAATATTATCCATTAAACTGTAAGCAACCGTATCCCTTATATAATTGCTTATCAATGTCTAGCATGTGATGATTTTATTTGTCGCGTTTTTTATTGAATATATTTGAATATTTTTTCTTATAGGTTTGCTTATATAAGCTTGATATGATTTAAAATCTTGGCGTGCCATACAAACATTACTTTTCTTATTCTGGTTCTCTCTGCTCTAGTATACAATACTCTTATGCAGCATATTTTTGCCATAGACAAAGTTTACGCGTTGTGCAGCTGCAAATTTTCTAATTACTCTCGTGATAATTTATTTGAGTTTTAACAGTGCTTTATTTATAAGTATAATCGCGTATTCTTATTTGTATTTTTATTGTTGGTATGTTGACTATTCCATGTTATATATATATATATATATATATATATATATATATATATCGCTAGTGTACTTTACAAATCACCCATGAGGTCCAACGTAATAGCGAACAACTTCTCTATGCAAAGATACAGTTTGAGTTGCGCAATGGAGACAGATTCGAGGGATCTCAAATGACTACTCGATCAGTCTCGAAATAAAATTGAAAATAATTCGCCCTTATATGCACATTACCTTCTAAATTACCAAATATATGCTGTCCACTTACAGAATCTAGATCATTGTGGGTCGGGTTGAGGATTTTATTTTTATTTTTATTAGGAAAATTTAGGGTATATATTGTCCAATTCTTGTTCCAAAATGATAGCTATTGCCCCCGACGTAGACAGCACCACACTGACATTGGAATTTACGTTATAATATTACAAAGTTTAGAGCGAGGAAAACCATCCTTTTCGAAAAAAGGAAATGCATGTTTTGTAATGAAAATCACACGAGGTAGAACAGACACAAAACAATGTATGTTGGTAAATTAGAGAGATAAATTTTTCTCCAATCTTTTGAAACGTAAGATATACAGGATATTTTGCAAGGCCGAAAGGTTCTATCGTTATTAAATGGTTCATTTTGTAATTTAATACATTTATCAATTAAGAATTCTGGGTAGCCGTTATCGATCAGGATTTCTTCAATTTTTGTAAGTTCAGTATCTAGCCGACGGAGAGAACAAATAACCAAGACCCTATGTACCAACATATAAATCAACGTCAACTTGGTGTTTTTTGTATGAAAGAACATCATTTAGAATAGAGAGCTTTCAAAATAGGTAAGAAAACCTCTAGACCTTTCAATTAGCATATCAGGGAACAAGAGATAGTTGTTCTTTTCCATCTCTAAAATAAAAGACAGCGTGATGTTAGGATTTAAGTCTTTTGAAGTATTCTAAAGCCAAATCCTGAAAAGGAAAATCAACAAAAGTATCATCCCTATAACGAACATATAAAGCCGGAGTGGTGTGTGGTAATTTAAAAACGTGTAATTCATAACACCCAACTACAATATGGGCAAGGATAGGACGTAAGAGGCTGTCCATGAAACCCCATCATTTTTTTGGTACATCATGTTGTCAAAACTACACTCGACGGACTTTGTGCAAAGAGAAATAAGTTCAATAAAATATTTCTCTGGCACAAGAGCAGGAACACATTCATTATGACAACGTGCATCCCAGCAAATAGTAATGGTCTCATCGATAGGCACGTTTGTAAATAAACTGGAAATATCAAACGAGAAAAAAATTATATTGATTGGGAGTAATATCTGTGATGATTTTGGAACAGGTAAACAAATCATAGACGCAATAGGTAGAATAGAATGTATGAACAGGTAAAAGGAACTCAGTGAGCAATGCGGCGAGACATGCATAACGGAAACAACCATGGATTAAAATGGTTTACTGGGCACATTGTCTTTATGAATTTTAGGAAGTCGAGATCTCAAGGATCCAGCGGGTTGTATTTTCTGATATATCTCTTTGAAGACATACTTCTTCTTAAAAAGAAGTGCAAGCGGTTTTGTGATTTGTTTTCAATATCAAAAGTATTACTCCAACGAGTCGACCTAGTTGTGTTTAAGAAATTTAGTAGTTTCATCTAAAATATTTAACATTTTATTAATATAGTCAGTACGGTTCGGAAGGACTAGCCGGCATCTTTATCAGGTCTGTAAACATAAATATCTTTATTTTCCTTAAATACAGTACCGTAGAAAAATTGTATTTTGCCAGAAAAAATTATTCGAGTCAATTGAGGAATTGCTATAAGAATGTGCAATACTTGGCACATTAACTTTAATAGCTGAAAAAGTATCAAAAGAAAGAGGTGTGAGGTGTTTTAACTAAGCAAACAAAAATTCAAATCCAGTAAGAACCTCAATTTCACTTATGCATTTCGAAAGCACACACATTTATACCTTAGAGATAACAAGTTTCTCAGAATAAGACAGAACACGGATAAAATAAAAATGTTTTTATAAAGATTGGTGTTATCCGGGCCAAAGCCATTCTTTATTTTTGACGACAGATGTTCGTTGAACTTCCGAGTAGATGCATTCGTATGAACCTTCTCCTAATTAGAGAGCAGACGCGAAAAACAGAAGAAATCAGTGGAGGACAAAAAACTAGGCGGAATGCCAAAAGCGCGGGCGATTAGAAAAAAGCTAGCCAAGTTGACGTGATAATTTTTGTATGTCATCAGTAAGGAAGGAACGCTCAATAAGAAAACTGCCGAGTGACATACGTTTAGAAATATGACGGAGTGCTACATAATTTTCCAGACAGGATTTAAGAAAAAGAATAAAATGTTTAAAATGTTAAATGTTCCTTCTTTAAAGCCGGTTGGGAGCAGGTGTACCGCTTTCGAAAGTAGCAGGACAATTTTATATATGAAGGAAATGGGATTTCTTTTAAACGCGAAACGTCTTTCGCCGTCCTCATCAGGGGGGGGGGGATAATGACATTTTTATTTTTAAAAAAGAAAGTGGGAAGAACTTTAAAATAAGGTTAAAATGATGAAGGTATATATACAATTACGATCAAATAGATATGTACAAGGAAAAGAAAAGAGAAGAGAAAAAATGGATTATACACACATATGTGTATATATATGCATATATATACATCTATATAAATATATGTATATAAATATATATATATATATAACATCTATATACATATATATACATATATATACATATATATTTCGTAATGTGATTGATAATTAATTATTTAATTATTATATATCTAAATTACAACGAGCAGTTTTCCTTTCCCTATATTTTAATTAAACTAGTAATTTTACTATTACATTAAAATACACTCTGCTCTTTAGACTATTGTTCTAATCTCCTTTAAATATATATATATATATATATATATATATATATATATATATATATATATAACTTCCACAACCAAACAGCGACGTAGCTGAAAATTCCCCTTATACTAAGAAGAATAATTTGGACATAAATGATTTTTATGTAACGTTGTCGCAAGTTAGATTAAACATGGGTGTATATTTTAATAGAACTCGAACATGCATACAATAAATGACAAACATGTTCAAATTGATAAACCATCTAAAATTTAAGTATAACAAATAACACTATAAGAAACGCATTTTAATTTCTCATACAAATTGAATTGTTTGCTATTCTTATATTAGAGTTAACCGCTGCAATCTTATATAATAGATAAGATGTTTGTTATGCAATAAAGCTATATAAATGCGGGCAATTACACCACGATGTCCTTAAAATAACATATACGTGATGTGTTAAGTGTTGAGACATTATCTTGAACAGAGATGGCGGTGAAGAATCAGTGTATTACGATCATGAGTGCAATTGCTAGTGACAAAGATGGCAACGAATCCAAAATTCGACAATTTTTATAGAAACTTTAGAAGCTTTTAATTCGTTGCTTACCATGACTTGTGATTATAAAAACGATCGACGAGAATTCGATCTTGACTATCAGCATGACAGGTGAGGGGCCGGGAACCAGCCCAGCACCTGTCGGGCTGAGGTACACCACTTGGGTATCACCTTGGAGGTCCACCCTCCCAGTCCTTGCCACCCGGGTGGGGAAAGTTTATTGCTTCTCGCCTGAGCCGCCCCTACCGGATAATGCCGACGGGAGTGCCTAGGCATTTTTGTTGAGGCAAAATGCACTTCCTTTAGGGGAGCTTGCCTATTCTGCACTTTCCGGATTTGTGCCACATTTTTCCGCGGTGCACAGCGAATAAATAACTACCTCCATCTGTCGTGATGGTAAATGTGTCTTTTAGCGGCTTCGGCTGCAGGGAGACAGATTAGAAGTACTCGTCAATGATATGTTCTTGACACTCAGTCCGACATGTGAAGGGTCCAGAACGGGATCAGCACCTCTGGGTCTTAGGTACACCAATTGGGTATCACCTAGGAGGTCCGCCCTTTCAGTCCTTGCCAGCCGGCTTTCGGCTGAGGCAAGTTTATTACTTGCCGCCTGAGGCGCCCCTACCGGGAAATGCCACCGGGGATTCGCAGGCTATGTTCGTTGAGGCAAGAGTGCCCTTTCTTTAGGGGAGTTTGCCTGTTCTCCACCTTCCGGTCTTGTGCCACATTTTGCTGCGGTGAACAGCAAATAAATATCTACCTCCTCATCAGGAGTCAAAAACATTTCACGCACACCCTTTTCTGATATAATAGAAAACTCCTTTCGGATTCAATTTTGGTTTGACTTGAGAAAAGGAAAGAAAAATAAGTAAATAAAAATAAACAAATGAATGAACACATAACAATAAACCAATAAAATAATTGTTTTTTTTTGGGGGGTTGTCTTTATTCTCATTGATCAAAAAGAAGTATTATATTAGTATAATGTGTGCAAAAGAAGCCTTTCTTTGTAAATCACATTGACTGTTTTTTATACATTCACATACCTATAAATATAAATGCACAAAAATTCCCAAATATAGTTTTATACATATAAAAGTAACACTTCTCAAATATATATATATATATATATATATATATATATATATATATATTTATATATACAAAGAGAATCATATCCAAATATATATAGATGCATATGCACAAAAATATACAAATATACATTTTTCTTAACAAAAACTGGAAACATTATGCTAGGTATTAGTTGGTTATTTTGGTTAGTAAGATAGAAATGGTCGCAGTTTAACGTCGTGCCCGGGAAATTTACAATTCTTTTTTTAATTTTTTAATTATTTTTTTTTGTGTGTTATTTCGACTGTTCGTGCTTTTTTTGGGTTACTGAAAAGAGATTTATTGATAATTATATTCCAAAACGTTCGGCTATAAAAGGTTTTAATTTCATCCTTTTAATAGGTTTAGTGAAAATGCCGGCTATATTATTCTCAGACGTCACATAAGAAGTAGTAATAGATATTTTACTTATTTCATCCCTTATGAAATGATATCTGATATCAATATGCTTCGACAATTGATGAATTATAGAATTATTTGCTATTTAAGATACTGCTCTGGTTGCCACAATGAATTACTGTAGGCTTTTTACTTAGATCTGTTTTTAAAATATATTTTAGAAGGATGTACAGAAAAAAAAAACATAACAGTCGTCCAAGATCGGCCATTTTTTTATTTAATTCATTTTTAACATTTTTTAAAGTGTTGTCCAGTTTCAGGTGAGTAATATATCGTCAACTCAACAAACCAAAATCAAAAATTAATTATCTACATTTTTGGTATACATGCACGCGTCTAGGGACATGGATTGGATTCATGTTCTATTAAATAATTATAGAGTTATAATTCCAATTGTGAGCACTTTGTCTTAGTCCATATAACGATTAAGTTTCCACACGCAATTTTTATTTTTCATTTTAAATCCCTCTGGAAGGTAAATATAGATTTCACAGTCAACCAGAGAATAAATAAGCATTGTTTACATCCTTTTGGTGTATTTTTAAATTGTATTTAGTGGCAAGTTGTAATAAAGTTCTAATTGTCGTGTTTCCCAATATTCCACTCCAGAAATTTGTGAACGATATTTTGCAACAAAGCTTGCTTGAAAAGTTTCACTGCCAAACGCTGTGATTTGTTTCTGAAAAACAACAGCGTGAAGAAATCACATTTTTTCTATTGGTTTTGCCGCTATTTCCTATGTGTGTTGTTTTTAGATAAATGTTTCAATTCGGATATCATAGTTTGTTTCCCTTCTTGATGATTTTCTGAATTAATCGACTCATTATAACAATCCAGTGCGCTTTTCAGCGAGTAACAGTAATCCACTGTGTCTTGTATCTTTTCAATTTTTAAGAAGTCTGGCATTTTTCGGTCCCTTATCGGGTATCGACTGGTCTGGTTAATATTTTCGTCAGTAGTTTTAATTTAATTGTCGTCGTTATCAATATTTTCATTGCGATCGATAAAGATGCTATGCAATATTTCTTCACGTTTTTCATGCACTGGATGCTATTCTTAAAATGGAATGTATCATTGAATTTTACACATCTAGCCCTTTTTATGACATTTTAGCCTGGAAAGTAGATTAAATATGCTGAACTGTTTTTATTGTAACTTACGGAAATACCTATTTCGCTTTTAGTATTTAGTTTACTGGCATTTTCTATAAAGGCAAAACAATATGAATCAAATGTATGCATCGGTTCATGTTGGGTTTTACACAGCAAAACACTTCATACTGTGTTTTTCTTTTGAACAGTCTATTTCTGTTATATGTTGCTGCCATTAAAACGTACATCCATAAACTATGCGTTAATTTCGATTCAATAAGTAGACAGCTAGCTATCTCAAAAAAGGTTCGCCATGCCCTTTCTGCAGTGTCATTTCGGAAGAGGGAATACGTCGCAGATTTCTCGTGTTTAATACGGTGATCAATTAATAGAAGTTCAAAGTTTTTACTAGTAAATTCGGTCCGATTTTCTGAGCGAATACATTTTGCATTATACCGATACTCCATGGCTGACTGGGATAGCTTCCGTACATTCATACTTGATCTAATTCTGCATTCCATGTTAAAAAGGGATGTGTCCTGTATAGTATCAGATCTTACCAAATGGCTAATAGTAGGCATAGATCGATTCATACCATCTAAAAAATTCCAACAAAACCTTCCTGAATGTGCTGCTGCCCTCGCGCACAGACATCATTTTTTCCATAGCTACCAACGTAATAGATGCGCTGAGACTAAAGCTGCTTTTAGGAACGCCAGCAACCACTGTAAAAGAGTAATAAAAAAATGCAAGATAGCTATATGCTCAGTCCGTAGAAGCTGATCAACGGCTTTGTTCCCACCAGTTTTAGCAAATAACAACGAGGATCCTGAACAGAAGTGTGCGTTCATATCCAACCATTTTCAATGGATCTGAGGTCATCTCGTCAGAATAAGGCAAGGCCAAACTATTTGCCAAGAACTTTGCAGCAAATTCTACCCTATGCGACGAAGGCAATAAGCTCCCCATATTTCCTCCTATAACACAGAACACGCTAGGTAACACACACATGTCTGTGCATGAGGTCGCCAAGCTAATCCAAAAACTCTAATTCCAGTAAAGTAACTGTCCCTGACGGCATCCCAATTGTAGTGTTAAAAAAGCTTCAACCAGAACTTGCTTCCATACTTACGAAACTGTTTAAGCGTTGCCTTAAGGAGAAGTGCTTTCCAACACTCTGGAAAACCTCATCAGTTTGCCCTGTTTTTAAGAATGTAGGTGATTAGTCATCTCCCCTTCAGTACAAACCAATCCTGTGTGCCATGACAAAGTTGCTGGAATCCATATGAAATAGAGAAATAGTCAACCACCTCAGCAGAAATAACCTTCTTAGTGACACGCAATATTGTGTCCGTTCTGAAGATCTACCGCAGATATGCTAAGTGTTATATCTCATAGGATTAGTGAATCTCTTGACAAAGACTTCCTTTCTAGGGCAATTGCTCTTGATATATCAAAGTCCTTCATCAAGGTATGGTATAAAGGCCTACGTCACAAGTTTGCCAGCTATGGTATAGCTGGAAATGTTTTCTCTATCATTAAATCATTTCTCTCTGATAGGCTCATAAGAGTAGTGGTCGATGAACAAAAATCAGAACCCGCAGTATTAATGCTGGACTCGCTCAGGGGTCCAACCTGGGCCCAACTCTTTTTTCTGATCTACAACAATGATCTCTTTAAACACATACTTAAATCATTCGTTGACATCTATGCTGATGACACGACTATCTACAGCAACACATCAAAGGCTGCAAATGACAAAGTTCTCTCTAATTCTCTCTCCTCTGATCTCGAGCGCGTGGTTCAGTGGGGGAAGACGTGGCTGGTTACCTTTAATGCATCCAAAACTAAGCTCCTATCTTTACATCATCAGCGCACTGATCCCCATCTGGCATCACTTGTAATGGATGGCTCCCGTCTAGGAGAGGGCCCATGTTTTGACAAGATTCCGGGCTTGACCTTTACTCCGGATCTGAAATTGAACACGTGCATCAAGTCTGTTTCTTAGGTCGCTGGAAAGATGGTGAGATTCTTCTACCGCTTCAGAAGATATTTCACTACTGATGCAATTCTCTATCTATATAAGCCAAGTACGCCCAAAGAAGGAATACTGCTGCTACATCTGGGCAGGAGCTGCTAAAAACAGCCTATGACTGCCTTTACAGAGTGCAAAATAGACTTCCTGGCTTATTGGGGATGGCCTTTTGTCTTCCTTGCAACCTCTCCCAGAAGAGACGTTGCAAGCCTATCTTTGTGTTATCGTTTGTACCATGGCAGTTGCTCGTCTCAGTTCCAATCTGTCGTCCCCCTCGCCCATCTTTTACGAAAAACACCCGTCTAGCTGAAACTACTGTCAAAAATTTCCCCCCTCTTCATATGTACCTTAATCAAAACGTTGACTCCATGAACAAAGCTTCTTTCTAAGAAGTGTATTTTGAGTGTATTTTAATTACTTTGTTTAATTTCTAATATTAATAACTACATTCTATTTCAGTACTTAATTTATATTTTTATCTCCTGATTGTTTTATTTAATGATAGCGTTTTCTCGTCATAAATGTTTATCATATCTACCAAGTTGATCTTAAGGATAGCATACTCAACCATTTTATATTTCTTTCAGACCCCCCCCATTTCTGTTTTTTTTTCATTTTATGTTGAATTTACTTATAACGGCACTAGTTGAATTTTATAGGACCCCCCTCGCTCTTCTCTTATTTCGCAATTTCTTAATCGTCACTTGCAAAAATTCAGAAAGCGATCACGTATTTGTTTTAACGGTTAATTAAAAAAAATGTCTTTTGGGTCGCTGATATTTAAGCTAAAAGTCTTCTAAAATCAGTTTGCACTCTGGAGACGAATGCGTGTTCGAGATAAGTGTATTTTAATTTTTATGTTTAATTTCTAATATTAATAACTACATTCTATTTCAGTACTTAATTTATATTTTTATCTCCTGATTGTTTTATTTAATGATAGCGTTTTCTCGTCATAAATGTTTATTATATCTACCATGTTGATTGCATAAACAGATTAGGAAATTGTATTCATGTTTAAGATGTGAGAGGTGAATCTCTCACAATACGTCCCCTTTAAAAAAACTCGCAAGTTGGACTTTTATTAAGCACAATACTTAAAAGATTTTTTTAAAGGAGAGTAGAGAACGTTTTGTGGAAGCGTTGTCGGCAGCTCCCGTAACTCTCGCTTCTCTTTATTTGTCACTCAGTCCTCATTTTTTTAATGAGTGATTTTTCTGACAAAGGGAGAAGAAACAGCTGTATTCTAGGTTGGCAGTATTTTGCGTGAACAGTCATCAGAGATGGCGGAAAGTTTCTGTTCTATCTCTATCCTTGTAGCCATGTCACTAGTAAGGGTGCTGGAGGTAAACGTTTTGTCTGGGCTGACGTTATCCGCCTGATAGTCAGGGACCCGAACCTTGGATTAACCACTAAGGAGGCTGTCCTATCAGTAGGCGCAAGGTACTGGGGCTGCTGTATTGCAATTTGGTGAATGGATTCTGGACCATGCAGTAGTCTCTGTTGAGGCCTCTCGATGCCATACTAGTGGGTAACTGTTACGGCTTTACCTTATCATGTGCTACAAAAAAATGCTTCGTTACTTTTCTCTCTTTGTTTCCCCTCTCTGTCCTGCTCTAAGCAAGTCTGACGACCTCGTCCACAAACTCCAAAATTCCATCATGACAAGTTTCAGTAAAAAATATACGATTAAACCCGGATCTGAAACTTCCAACGTAGACCCCCATTACCATGTCTCCTTCTCCAACATCAGGGGTCTACGTTCTAACCTTCCAGAGGCTGAAGCCAAATTACAGGAGACTAAACCAGACCCGTTGTTTTTAAGTGAAACTTGAATTGGACAGACTATTTCCCTAAATGAGTTCGTAATTAAAGGATACTCTAAACTAACTTCCAAATCTGACCCCCAAGATCGCCATGGGTATGGAATATGCGCCTTTTAAAAGATGGCTTTCCATGTGGTAGGGACATCTCCAGAGAAGATCTTAACTTACCCTATATGTGCTTCCGAGTAGCACTAGCTAACACTACGGCATTTATATTTACTCTCTATCGCCCCCATAACAGCGGAGTTTCTATCTTTAAAAGCATATCTGAGAAAATTGACCAAGTTCTATCAGCATATCCTTCAGCTAACATTCACGTATGTGGAGATTTCAAGGTGGAATGGTTGACCCACTCAAACAAGACCGAGGATGAGGGGAAATTCTGTCATGATTTCTCCATTGCTTATGACCTCACTCAGATTGTTCACGAACCCACCCGTGTGTCCTACAATGACGGCCAGAATGCAAGTCTCCTATACTTTTTTCTCACAACTTGCCCTGAACTATGTTCAGTTTCCGTTCTGTCTCCTCTTGGATCTTCCGACTACTCAGTACTCAGTTGTATCAATTAAGATAAAAATGAAATGTAATAAGTCCTCAGACGTACCTCTCCATCGTACAGTATATCGATACACTATGGCTGACTGGGATAGTTTCCGTACATTTATATCGGATATTCCTCTGCATTCCATGTTTAACAAGGATGTGCTGTCTATGATATCAAACCTGGCAGAATGGTTAATTGTAGGTATAGAAAATTTCATACCCTCGAAAAAGTTCCAGCAAAAACGTAACAGCCAGCCATGGTTTTCTCCAGAATGTGCTGCTGCCATTGCGCACAGAAATCACTTTTTCCACTGCTTCCAACGTAATAGATGTATGGAAACTAAATCCGCTTTCAGGAATGCCAGCAACCATTGTAAGAAAGTAAGAAAAACGCAAGAGAGTTGTATGCTCAGTCCGTCAAGTCCAAAGTAGCTGAGCAGCGGCTGGGTTCCCACCAGTTTAAGCAAATTGCAAACAGAATCCTGAACAGAAGCGTGTGCTCTATCCCAACTATCATCAATGGACGTGAGTTAATCTCGTCAGCATCAGACAAAGCTAAACTCTTTGCCAAGAACTTTGCAGCCAATTCTGCCCTTTGCGACCAAGGCCGCCAACCCCCAATATTTCATCCTGTATCAGAGAACACACTATGTGATATACAAATATCTGTATGTGATGTTGCCTGAACTAGCAACTATACTTAAAAAACTGTTTGAACGTTGTCTTAAGGAAAATTACTTCCCATCACCCTGGCAAATCTCATCAGTATGCCCTGTATTTAAGAATTCAGGTGATCGTTCATCCCCCTCTCAGTACAGACCAATAAGTCTCCTGTGCGTCATGAGTAAGTTGCTGGAACCTGTGTTAAATAGAGAAGTAATCAGCAGATGTGATTACAGTTATATCTCATAGGATTAGCAAATCTCTCGACAGAGGCAACCTTTCTAGGGCAATTGCTCTTGACATATCAAATATCTTTGATAGGGTATGGCATAAAGGTTTACTTCACAAGATCTCCAGCTATGGTATAGCTGGAAATGTATTCTCAATTATTAAATCGTTTCTCTCTGATAGGTGCATAAGAGTAGTAGTTGATGGGCAAAAATCAGAAGCTCACAGAATAAATGATGGATTCCCTCAGGGGTCCATCCTGGGTCGAACTCTTTTCCTGATCTACATAATTGATCTTCCAAATCACATCCTTACATCATTCGTAGACATTTTTGCTGACGACACTTCCATCTATGGTAGCACATCTAAGACAGTAAACGACCAAGTTCTCTCCGATTCTCTCTCCTCTGATCTTGATCACGTTGTAAAATGGGGAAAGGAGTGGTTGGTTACTTTTAATGCATGTAAAACCAAGTTTCTATCTTTACATCATCAACGTCCTGATCCGCATCTGGCATCAATTAAAATGAATGGCTCTCGTCTTGGGGAGGCCTAAAGTTTTGACAGGCTTCTGGGCTTGACCTTTACTCCTGATCTTTAATGGAACACGTACATCAAATCTGTTGCCAAGGCCGCTGGAAAAATGGTCGTATCCTTCTATTGATCCGGTAGATATCTCACTGCTGATGCAATTATCTATCTATATAAGAGCCATAGACGTCCAAGAATGGAATACTGTTGTCACATATGGGCAGGATCTGCTAGAAAAGACTTTTCCTGCCTTTATAGGGTTCAAAATAGACTTCGTGGCCTGGTGGGAGATGCCCTTTTCTCTTCGCTGCAACCTCTATCTCACAGAAAAGATGTTGCGAGTTTTTGTCTGCTTTATCGTTATTTTCATGGAAAGGGTTCGACTTAGCTTCAATCTAAACTTTCACAAGAAACACTAGACTAGCTGAAAACATTATCAATAGTTTTCCCCACTCTTTATCTGTGCCTAAACCTAACATAGATACCATAATCAAAGCTTCTTTCCTAGAACTGCACGCCTGTGGAATTGTCTTCCGTTTTCCTGCTTTCCACCTGTCTATAATATGGTTGTCTTCAAGTCCAACGTTAACAAGTTTCTGACGAGCCGTTCCACTTAATTTAACAAATTTCCGAACTTCCATTACTATTGATTACTATATTGTCCTTTTGACTACTCTACACTCTTTAACCCTTATCCTTGAGTGGCCGAGCGGCCTTGATAAGTGGTGACGCTTATGTAAAAAAAAAACAAAAAAAAATGCACGCCCGTTGAACTCTTTTCCGTCTGCCTGCTTCCCACTTACTACAACCTGAATGCGTTCAAGTCCAACGTAAAAAAAATCCTCATGAACCGCCCCCTTAAGTAGACACTTTAATCAAATCCCCACATTAACGTACTGTACATGCTATAACCCTTATCCCTGAGTGACTTCCGGGCCTTGATAAGTGATGATCACCAAGTAAAAAAGAGTACACTTAACTGTTGACCTGGAGGCTTACTTCATAGATGTAAGGTGGCATGATGTGGTACTTACTAGATACCACACCAAATACTATAACCTTACCGAAAAACTCGTTGAGCTGTGCCCTCAAGCGTTGACCCGCCCGTATTTGTATTTCGATCGGTAGGGTGCATGAATTGTACTGCGGTGCATCTCCGATCTCGATCGTTGAAAATAGTAGAATGGTCCTATCGTGTTGGCATTAGTCAACAACTGGCCAGTAAGTAGATGATCTGCAACAAAAAAGAAAAAAGAAAATGAAATGAATCCCGGCATTTTAAGAGCGAAAGTTAATCGTTTCAGCATGCACTAAAACAGAACAAAATAATGTACACTTGTAACACAGGAAACAGTGTATCAAATATAGACAATCAGATTTCGTAGTTGTTTGTTGTTCATTTACCATAATTTAACTTTGTTTTCTCATATAATGAAGATAGTCAAACACATCATGAAATTTATAAAACAAAAATAACTCTTACGTGAAACTTATTGAAGTAGTTTATTACTCCGAGTTGCTCAAAAATTAACATGGTCACAGACATAAGGCTAGGAAATGTGATTAGGGCATACTTATGTTGCACAGGGGACATGTAATACAATTTGATGAGGAAGAGAAAACATTAGGCATTTATACAAGTCTGTGATGTTTCTTCTTACTTACTGAGAAAGGAGGGAGGGTGATCAGTTTTTATAACACTGAAGAGGGCAGCCATTACTTATGATAGAGAGGGGGACACATTACTTAAGATGGGTATACACTGTTCATGAAACGATGAGTGCGAACACAGTTCATTAATAACGATGATTTAACATAAACTTCAATTTTGTAGAATGATAACACACACACACGGCAGTTATAAAAATATGAGATGTTCTTTTATTGCATTTGACCGGTCGAAATAATGATGACAGCCAGAAATTCAAAGTCGTTTCTACATGTTTAATGTTCTAACCATTCGCTTCTTAAGGGGGACCCTCCTCATGTCAGCTCTGTCGGCTCTGTATCACTTCGATCTTCGTCCATCCTTCTGATCTTCGACTCTAGCTCCTATATTGATAAATCATTTCTGCATGACGTCATACGTGTGTCTGTCAACGGGATACACCCATGTGGCCTAAACATGAGTGATTTGTCAAATATTTCTAAACCAGTTCTTCAGACAAAGAATTAGCACCTCTATTTTTCCTAACCTATTTTTCAACATATTTATACTGCATTGTACTTTATGTTCTAGTTGACATTATTTTGATTCAGTTTTCATAAAAAGAATTGAACAATCAAAATTCCTTTTACAACAACATATTTAAACTATTTTATGTGAAACTAAACAATGCTAACTTCTATTTCTGAACGTTGCTTATAAAGTTCAAATCTCGGTATATCTTAATCTCATTTTTACTTATCTAATGTTTCCCTTACTTACAAGAACAGAGAAACATTTCTTGTAACACTTAGCTAAAAAACAAACAAACAAAAAAACATTTGATTTAGTACCGCGACAGAACACTTTCACATGTAAGAAAACGTTGATTTAATAATAATCGAAGCTTTTCTCCTCAGTATAATGAGTGACCATTTTTGGATTTACGTGCAAAGAAACTTTGCAAAAGATGCTCGAAAAGGGAATAGCTTTCTCAAATTTCCTTAACGAGTGCCCGTCAAACTTAACGAATATTTATTGTAAGATGTTAGCATAAACTAGCATGGAAGAACTAGATACCATACATACACGCAATGTCTCTCGACAATCGATAACTATGTGGTCTTTTCAATAGTTTAAAATACGCCCAGAAAGTATCTTATTTCAATGTGGGATTTAGCAGCACATACTTAAGGTGACCAAAAGAATGGAAATGGAAATGTTCTCATAAATTGTTTGAGTTTTATGAGCAACGGTTACCTACTAGCAGTTTAGACGGACTGTACGTAAAGAGGACGTATTATGTGTGCTGGAGGCTGGATTGATATGTATGATAGTGTTAGGATATTTCCGACACTTTCAACATGCCTTGAAAAGAATGACACTGTAAGCATTAAATGTTTACAAATTTGTTTTTCAGTATTTCTAATGAAGTTCGTATGTAACATTAACAAAACATAGCATTCACAAATTTAAAATTTGATACAACTATTACATTTACCTACAGTCATTATATATATAATAATACGATCACTTGTGTGTTTTGTGTGTCAAGCTTACATCTTTTTTTAACAGTTGTTTTATAGCTATGAGCTTCCGTTAATGGAAAGAAAAGAAATAACCAAGAATTCTTCACAAGATTTTGTTTAAGTTTCGTTTCAAGCTGATGGATCTCAAGTTATATATATATATATATATATATATATATATATATATATATATATATATATATATATATATATATTAGGAGTTTAAGTATCGGTTTCGATTCAAGCACACAAGTCATATGGATATATTTTTGTATTTTTGAAATTACCAGGTTATAATGCATAAAAATAGATGGAAAATTGGTTATACTAATATATACAGAACTTGCATGAATAAAATATCATATTTAAGCGTATTCTATGACCTGGTTATGCTGGGGTCCCTTCTTGCTTCGATAAATTCTTCTGAAGTTTAAACAAAACAGTAAACAGATGAACAGGCGATCTCGATTTACGATAATTATCCACAAAATGCAGATGTAAATATATTACATATGGAACCATTTGCTGTGGAATTTTAACACGCCCCGCTAGTTCACTTAATTATCCATGTTTCCTTGAATTCAAATTCTTCATAGGAGTGAAACATAAAATAATTTAGTAAATTACATAATATATATATGTGTATATACCTTATATCAGAATAATAATATTGGAAAACAATATAAAAAGAATTATTCTATATATAGTATTTATGCAATATATCTGAAATGAAATTCACTATGAGAGAAAAAAACTCATCACTAGTTCAAACAAGTTTCTGTTAAGAACATATATTTTACAAAACTTTAACGAATGTTTCTACATACAATTTTGGATTTTACAGTCATTGGATAATTTTACCTTTCACCAGACTATCCATTCACGTGAAATCACCTTTTTCGTCACCATATTCCCTCTGCTTCACTTTTTGTTATCAATTCAGTTATTTGACTTACTTGCAGTCTAATCAAATACTTTTGAATGCTAAATCCGACCCCGCATTTTGCTAATTCCTAACTTTTGGTGAGAAGGACAGTATTTCTTCGAATCTCCGCGGATTAAGGACTATCCACTTATGAGCTGTTCCTTTTCGGATTAAATATGTGTTAACTCCTTTTTAAATGTTTTAACATGTTTTATTAACCATTTTCTCTGATATATATATATATATATATATATATATGTATATATATATATATATATATATTAGAAGAACTTCTGTAAAATATTTGGAATATATATGTGTATATATATATGGGTGTGTATATATGTATATGTATATATATATATATATATATATATATATATATATATATATATATATATAATTTACGCTACAGGGTGTGATCGGTTCCCATTATAAGAAGTCGCCTGCGAAATGCTTAGAATAATTATATATATATATATATATATATATATATATATATATATATATATATATATATATATATTGAGACAGAAGTTATTGAAATGCACGGAATTTATTTGTTTGACTATCTTCCATTACTTTCTCAAATCTCCAAATAATTCTTTTTGTGTGTGTCTTTTTTTTATTTTTAGATCGGATCCATATGTTTTGTAGCGAGCGATTCCGATCGGAATACTTTAACTTACATCAGTCATATTATCTTTAAATTGCGTTTTAAAATTACGTTTTAAATAACACACACACACACGCACACACACACACATATATATATATATATATATATATATATATATATATATACATACAATCACATGGGGGCTAATTAAGAAGAAGGTTGGCGGACCATTTTTTTACAAGGGGGCGGTTCACATATTTTAGTTATATTCGTATGTATGTATAAATAAAGTTGATGTAAATATCAATGTGGACCTCCTGCTCACTATAAAAAACAAATAAATATACATATTGTTACAGAATCCAAATTTATATTTCTGATTTCGCTTAATGTTACATTTTCATCCATCCCTAGCGTATGGATATTTTCCTTGAGTAAATATGTTTAGCGAAAATATATGTTAAATCGGACATTAATATCTCGACAGTTTTTAATACTTCTCTTTTTGACATTGATAAGATTAATGGACGCAATGATAAGCATACGCTGTAGTCCTTACATACACACATGCAACGATTTAATCATTTTATACTGACGTTTTTTTTCATAGAAACACATTTATGAAAAGCACATCTCACTAAATAGGCTACGAGGGAACAGTAACTCTTGCTAATAATGTTCAATGAAATCTAATTTAAATAATTGATTGCATAAATTTTGATTATATTTTTCAGATTAAGTGAAAATGAACAAATTTTAAATTAGCGAATAAGGTATTCGCAATTAGCTAATGAATGTTCGTTATAGTACAGGAATTCTCGAAATTGTAACAAACAATTTATATATAATCTTCAAGTTTCTTTTACTATACATTAATCTACATTTACAAATTTATCATAATATACATTATTTTGTGTTTGATTATGTTGTCGTGAGTGACTTACTTATGTAGATGTAAGAGTTGAATGAAGTGTCAGCAGATGGCTTGATAGATTGACAACAAACGACGAGTAAAAGAAAAAAATGTATTTTTCAGGAACAAAAACCGTTGAAGTCTTCATTAAATATTCTCGAAAAACCTCAGAGAAAGTACTATATTATCAAAACTATTTATGATATAGCAATAAGCACGCCCGTCAATATGCACCTGTGCATAATACACGTTCCTTCGACGTTACTCCACAGTTTATGGTCTTGTAACCGCAAGCGCATCACACCAGCCTCTGTAAAGCTTATACCTCCACCCCCTAAATTATGTGTATGAGAACACCCATGAAAAATAATTGCTCAACTCGTCTGAGGATATTATTCGACCAACCTGTCCTCAAAATAAAAAGCGTTTTCTCTTTTATTTAGTCCTTTAGTTGAATAGATCGTCCGTAATTTATATCAATTACCAAATAGATATTAATAGTAAGACCTTAATAGGAAAACTATCGGCATTATCGATCGTAAAATGCGCTTTACTTTGATATGATAGATTATGAATTTTGTATTTATCATTATAGACACGATTTTCTGTGGACTAGTATGAAATATATGATACAGTATATAGAGTTGTAAATTCCAAAGAATGTACACATCTATCTATCTATCTCATAGTCCGGTCACCGGCGACGAAACTGGTTCCCCCACCAGACTTGTTTGGTGAGAAGGGCGGCTAGTCTCGCTGGGGGATTAAAAACAAGACCTTCCAAAGGACGAATGAATTCTTTTTCTGGGTCAACAGCCAACTTGGACCGTGTATATTTGTGTGTCTGTATATGTGTATTGGGGTGAAGAGGGCTCCCCTAAGCCGTGGTGAAGGCAGCCTTTCTAGGAGAAGCAAACCTCTGATTCAAAACACCATAAAGCGGGAGACCAGTACCCGTATTAAGCTGGTCTGCAGTTTTATTTGTTGCTGGCTATCTTGCTCTTGCTTGTTGCTGGATCTCAACATTTTGAACCGAGAGAGAGACTTAGTTGTCGTACTAAGCTAAGACTATGTAACATCATCTTTGTATAGATACTCCCTCAGGCATTTGAGCTCATGGATTTTAAATGACTGAGGATGTGGCACTCGTCTGACAAGACGTTGCAATCATCATATTTCTATCTATCTGTATATATGTATGTATATATACATATATATATATATATATATATATATATATATATATATATAACTACTTAATTTACTCCCATAAAATGAATATACGAAAGTATAAATTTATGCGTACACTTTAAGTAGTTATTTCAACAGTGCTCAATACGTAGGTAGAGCTAGTTAGTAATTTATAAATATATATGGCGTTTAAACCACACTGAATATTCCGCATTTAATCCCCTCTAAGGTAAGCATGAAAAATCCTAGAGTGGATGAAACGCGGAATATTTAGTGTAGCTTAAACGCCATATATATTTAGAACTAACTAACGAACTAACTATATATATATATATATATATATATACATATGTATATATATATATATATATATATATATATTGTGTATATAGTACACATGTTTTCATTCAAACAAGTATTGTAAAATAGCACGTAGTGTTTTGTTGATTAATGACCTGTATATATATATATATATATATATATATATATATATATATATATATATATATATTCTAACCACTGCCCGCATTTATTTAAGTCTAGTGCGTTAACCATTACGCCAAAATAGTCTGTCTTCATGTCATTTCTTTATAACTTATAAAATTATGTCGACTTTTTTTGTTGATTTTTAACGTTCATAGAGAGCAGGGAAAATATCATTCCCCATGAGATCACTGATATTTTGGGGCGGAAATAAATAACCAAATATTAATAAAAATTTTGTATATATCTTATTTATTTATTAATTTACTCCAACTTTAAATATTACAAATATTTCCTAGGCGTAGACAAATAAACAACTATTATTTATGTATTTAAAAGTGTTCATATATATTATTTATGTATTCATCATTTTATATATAAAACCTATTTCCTAGGTGGAGACGCTAATAGATGTATCACCATATCATAATCAACAACAAAAAGTTGACATAATTTTGTAAGCGATAAAAATAACACGTGGAGTATCTAGGATTTCATGGCGTAACGGTCAAAGCACTCGAGCAATATACGAAAGGTCTGAGGTCGAATGCTTGAACAGTCAAGCTCCGCTAACGATAGTAGATACGTAGATGACGTTAGAACCATGAAGCACGTGTCAATATATATATATATATATATATATATATATATATATATATATATATATATATATATATATAAGTGAAATTGCCTGTGTGTGTCTGTTTCTGTACATCTTCCTATAAAATAACTCTGCAATTTTCTGTGTTAAGACTCGGCTTTTTCTTACAAGGGGCAGTGAAATATGAAGCCATCTTTTTTAATCGTTTTTTCGCCAAAAATGGCTGTCAAGGGGTCAAACTTCAACAATTTGACATGTGAAAACTCTTCAAAACTCCGCTAATTTTGAGCCCAAACACTTTAAATTTAAAATGTAGATTAATTTTGATTTTAGACCAAAATAATAAATGTTAAGAGGTCAAAATTGGGGTGAAAAAAAAAATTCCTCTTCGGTCTGTACGAAATTACTTGGACAATTTGTTGTCTAATCATTTAGAATCTTACAGAAAGTGTACTCACACGTAGCCAAGTTGATTATGCAGTAGGTCAGACACAAGAAAGTTTCGATCTATCTATTTATCTATCAATCTAACTAGAGAAGTTGATGTGAGATGAATGCGAAGAATGTTGAAAGACTGTCAAAATATGGTAAATCATATTGTAGACGAGTTTACCGGAAGAGCTGGTGTTACATAGATCGGTTTAGCTGGAGATGATTGAATGTTAGAATTTGGACGTTGAGTAGAGCGGACGGTTTAACCGGTCGCCCCCCTTTCACTGGGGAGGAAGCAGACGTGTTAAAATAGAGAGATAAAAGAAACCCCGCACGCAAAGATATTCGCTTTCCATTCTTCTGCGATCGACACATGGAAAGTGAATAAAAACTATATAAAACATATCATCGTGTTGGAGTCAATGTGTTTCGTCCAAACAGGTTCCAGCCTCCCAGAACAAGATGAATTCCAGGTGGACAAGATCAACAGCGAATAAAGGCATGTTGAAAATACATGTATCACACATACACGCGCACACACACAGTAACACACACACATGCACATGAACAATTAGATATGACTACATCATAAATAGACAGAAACAACATAATTCTAGGTTTAAAATAGTGAAGAAGCAACGACAGACATGTAGTGAGACGTATACTTATTAGGACGAATCTTTTGTCTCAAGCACGCTATCAACATTTAGACGATTATACAACATGCATAATTTGGGTGCCCTTTCGGTACACCATAATGTAACAAGGTTTGAACAAGCTCAATAGGTGCCCTAGAGCTATATGAATATTGAGTAAAGAAATAATAATTTAGCATTTTTAAATTTAAAAAAAAACTTGAAATAATTGTTTCGACACAAGATACAGCAGCATGGTTTCTAGCACGTGCTGTCTATTTCGAACTCTATAAGTCCTTTCTAGCAGGTTCTGTCCAAATGTGGCAACAGTACTCCGTCTTAGGACGTACCCGGCTCTTATATAGATAGAGAATTGTATCAGAAGTGAGATATCTACTGGATCGATAGAAGGATCAAACCACTTCTCCAGCGGTCTTGGCAACGGATTTAATGTATCAATTCAATTTAAGATCAGGTGTAACGGTCAAACCTAGAAGCTTGTCAAAACATGAGGCCTCCCCAAGACGAGAGCCATTCATTTTAATTGATACCAGGTGGGGATCAGAGCGTAGATGATGTAAAGATAAAAGCTTAGTTTTAGATGCATTAAAAGTAACAAGCCACCTCTTTCCCCAGTGGACTACTTACTCAAAGTCAGAGGAGAGATAATCAGAGAGAACTTGGTCATTTACGGTCTTACATGCGCTGCAACTACTCTTATGAACTTATCAGAGAAAAATGATTTAATAATTGAGAAGACATTTCCAGCTATACCGTAGCTGGAGATCTTGTGAAGTAAACCTTTATGAAATACTCTATCAAAGGCCTTTGATATGTCAAGAACAATTGCCCTATATTCCGCCGAGAGATTCGCTAATCCCATGAGATAAAACTGCTGTAGGTCTGTCAGAACGGAAACCGTATTGCGTTTCACTAAGAAGGTTATTTTTGCTGAGATGGTTGATTACTTCTCTATTTAACACCTGGATTTTTAAATACAGCGTATACTGATGAGATTTTCCAGGGTGACGTGAAGCAATTCTACTTAAGACAACGTTTAAACCGTTTTGTAAGGATGAGCGCTAGTTCTGGTTGAAGTCTTTTCAGTACTATAATTGGAATATCGTCAGGGCCGGTTACTTTACTGGAATTAAGATTCTTGATTAGCTTGGCAACATCACGTACATATATTGGTATCACATAGCGTGTTTTCTGATATTGCACTCTAGAGAAACTATTTAAATATAATAGCTTGAATGAAAGTTTAAAAGAAACCCGTCAAGTATCATGGTAAAATTGTGCTCTTAAAAGAAACATTTATTTCTAACGCGCTCCTGCTATATAGAAACAACGACTGTTTATTTGATATATCAGAACCTTTCAGCTTGTGTGGTAATTACACTTCTCAAATGCACTTGTCGTGTTAAGCATCGAGGTGTGAACTTTAATCTTAATCAATTGTACTTCTTTTATCAAATTTCTCCGGTTGTCAATACCTTTATTGAAACCATTCCGTTGCTAAGCCTCTCTAATAACATTGCCAGCCAGATAAAGTACCTTTGCGTCAAATGTAATAAAGAGTGTTTTGTTGTTTTCGAATTCGAAGGAAAGGAACTTACGTATGCACAAATACTCACACACATATACGCTCGGGCAAATCACCTTGTGTATAATAGTAGAAAGAAAGATCGAGATGCTGTACTCAAACGTGACCCACAACACTAAATCCGAGGATATACATTAAACAACAACCTAACAATTTCCATTTCAGAAATATGAAAGAAAAACAACTCAAATGAAGAAACATAATTTTATTGAGAAATAAAATAGAATCTTAATTTGAAAGTTCAATCCCAAACAATAGGACAAGAAATATTGATAACAACACTAAAAACAGATTCAAAACATTCCAAGAGAAATCATTGTTGAATGTTGGATTAACCTTAGAAAAAATAATTCTCTCATTATATTGATTTATTTTTAATTTGTGCAACGTTGAGTCCATCTTCCACAGAACGAACAGGAAACAAAACGTTCTGTTTATTTGTTTATATTATTATGATTCGGATGCAGATAATGTCAAATAATATAACGAGGGTTTTAAGTAAACTTAAAAATGGGTTAACCTTTTGTACTCGGCGAAAAATTATTATAGGATGTATAAAAGTAATGTTCTGAAAAAAAATAATAAAGATTAAAATAAATCAAATGAAACGAAATAAATGAAGTAACTTATACTTTATGTTTTATGTTTTCTATTGATATGACTGCCGTTGGCGAACGTTGATGTAATGTTATTACATGTATGTTTTTATTATTGTGTATGCTGTGCCGTTGTTCATATAAAATATTACAGAATAGCGGCTATAAAAACACGTGGGTGTGTGTGATTGGTGAAATTCGACTCCTTGATATGGATCTTATCGTATCGTCATTACTTGACAGAATGAAACACAAAATACACTTTTTTTTACTCATATTTACCCCAAACAAGGCATATTGTCAATCGAACGTAAGGGCTACTAATTGAGGAACCTGTCTAAAAATAATATGTTGGTTTACCTAACATTTAGAACTTCTGCATAGTAAAGGTAGAAGGAAGCAGGAAAGGAATTCCAAGGTATTGCTGTTCTAGGAAAAGAGGTTTAGAATAAAACCCTTTCTGGAATTTAGGGACTTGAACAATGGTCTGGTGTGATTTGGCTGATAAGCGGTATTTTCGTCGACATGTACGTTGAAGGGGAAAAAGTGCAATAGTTTTAAAACAAGCACACTGATGCAGCATTGCAGTGATGGGACGGGGGTTGGAAACTAGTAAACAATATGAGGCATATGAGATTGGAGACCCTATTTTTTTTGGAAACAGAAAGGCTAGTGGTAGATGCACTAGTCCAGAGGTGGCAACAATACTCAATGCATGGGAACATAGTGGCTCTGTAGGGATACAAGAGTATTTCAGATGTACGTAGTTTTCTTAGCACGATAGAAGAAGCCCAACTCCATAGTAACAACCCTCGAAATGACCTCAGTAAATTGCCCCTAATTCATATTTCTTGTGAATGTTAAGCCGAGCAGTTTGAAGTATGGAGGTATTTGTCATAGATATCGAAGGTTGGAGAGGCTTCTTGTAATTTTAAAAGGATAGCACTATAATTATACTAGCATTAAATATTTACCACCAATTCACGTGCACATTCTACTACAATCTTGAAGTCATTTTCTAAGGATTCAGCAATTGTCTTAGCTTTATGCACATCTGTTTTGTCCCTCATGCATGTTTTAGAGCGTTGTGTCATCAGCAAATATAATACTCTCGGGCACAATATTATCAGGGAGGTACTTGATGAATACCAGGATTAATAATGCTCCAAGGATCGACCCTTTAGGCACTCCCACATTAATGCTATACTACTTGAAAGAAAGTCATTCAATAAGTACTTGGGTTGTCACATTGTCTAAGCAGGATCTTATTATATTTAGTATTCCTCCACTTATACCGGATGGTTTAATTTTCATTAGCATCCCTTCATGTAAGACTTTGTCAAACGCTTTGGGCATATCAAGGATTACAGATCTGGCATCATACGCCTAATCTAGCGCATTGTGTATGCGCACAGAGATGACTGTTAAAACATTTGCAGTGAAAGCCGTAGCTAATCCCGTACTGTTTGTCAGAAAAAAAGATTAGCTTTTGCAAGGGGGTGGGCTAGAATTTGATTGTCTTCCAGGTTTAAGCGGAAAGTAGGGAGACTTATTGGGCGACAATTGGGAGTATCGGTCTCATCACAATAATCCTTATACACTGGTATCACATAGGCCATCTTTCAGCTATTAGGGCAGCAAGATTAAACAAGGCATTTATTATAGAGTTTGGAAAATAAGGGAACTGATTCAGCGTAGCATTTCTTTATAAGTATAGCAGTTATGAGATCAGGTCACACGCATTGGAGATGTCTAAGATTTTATCATATCGCAGACATGAGAATGGTGATTTTTCGATCATCAATTTTGGCTTCCGTCCGCATAGAGAAATAAGGGAGGGGGTTGTTTGTTAGCTAAAAAGTTTGAGTTGAAAGCGAATCGCTGGTAATCAGATCGTCCTTCTCATTTGCCGTGCATTCAACTTTCTGTTTCTTATATAGTGAATGATATACTAATGCCCATTTTGTACACTACACTATTATAAATTTTCTAGAAAACACGAGTTCCTATCGTTTACGATTCTATGCGTTCCGTGGGCATTTAAGCATGCCTTCGTTTGGCTTTGACTGTTTTTCTTTTAAAATTATTTCTAGAATCTATAAATGTTTGCCTATTTGTATTTGACTTATGACATGCGAACCAGCGGAGCACATGCTGTCTGTGCAATCGCAGCTACACAATCTTCTTAGAGGGGGCATTTGCTTAAATGGCCTCTTTCTATTATTCAGTAGACTCATTGGCAAAATGTTCAGCTGCAGAAAGATATTAGTCTATGGGTCATCCCTTGGAAGTTTTGAGCAATGATCTCTCACCTTGAGCTTAGGATTTAAGCGTGATGTCTACTGATTCCATGAGGTGCAATGCGTTTCCAAATGGACTGAGAGCATTAGTTATCCAATTCTTAAGTATTGTGTCAAGGAATAAGTTTCAGAAATGAAACTTGCTGGTGGTAACGATCTTGGAGGCAGATTGGGAACATGACTGCCCATGTGATAGAATTGGCTATAGAGAAGCAATAATTAAAGCCTCCAGCCTCATCTGCGCAACCGGAGTAACCGAGCCAATTTTTGTGGTAGACATTATAGTCACAAAATATGTGTTCGAGCGTAACTGTCACAGGTGGTTGCTGCAAATATACAATCAGAAATATGGTCGATTAGCGTACAGTCCTCATTATAGAGAAACTGTAGAGATAATAAAATAACAATCGCAGTTATAGAAGGCTAGTCGAAAACACATATAAGCGTGTTGATACAATTCCAGTTGTTGCTCTTTAGTTAAGGAGAATGTGCTTTAAGTATAGACTGCAAGCCCGTGCATATATCTATTTGAGTCCTTATGGTAGAGATGGATTCCACTTTGAGACACTGGTCTGTTAGGTAGTCCTTTTCTTCCTGGGTCACTCGAAGGGCAACAATATAAGTGCATTTATCTATTCCGTGTTTTATTTAACGTTTATGTAAATCTAATCTCACCACTTTTATTTGTCTGGTTTGTATTTCTAAGATATCAAAATACTTTTTTAATATTATATTCACTTTTTTAGACAAATGAATTACTAAAACAAAATTACATTTATCACTATGCTTACTGCATACACAGGTTTCTTACTGTAAAAGTGAGAAAAATCTCTAATTCTGCTAATTCATTTAGGATAAAGCTGCACTTAACTGTTAAAACTCTATCTTTTCTGATCCAAAAAAATATTTACGTATGAATTGAAATTGAAATACTTGACTGACTTAAATGAATGGATTTTTCATACGCTGATTAGGTTATATGCTTAAAAAATAATGTCTCGCTTGTATATTATTAAGGACCTTCTTATAAGCAACATAATGATTCTCTGGATAATTATTGTGCATGGGGAAATTCTGTATTATAATATATACTTATATATATATATATATATATATATATATATATATATATATATATATATATATATGTGTGTGTGTGTGTGTTTGTGTGTGTACGTGTGTGTGACTAATATACCGTTTATTATAAACATCCACTTATCAAGAACTCTGTAATGCAATAAGATGGTATATATACATTAAAAATATAAGAAGAAGAATTACAAGAATTTTTTTACATACAAAATATGTGGCGCATAATTTTAGGAAGTACATAATTTTCATCATACCGTTGATTCTGCTTACACAAACGATAAGATAACCCATACATTTTCTAGAAAAGAACATTCTAGACATGTGAATTAGATGCCTACTTGACACTATACTCAGGTATCTACGGTCTCACTTTTCTGTGGTTAATGAAGGCAAATTGACAGCGGAATGATTTTTACTATGAGCGAAAAACGACCACATATTCCTAAAAAAGTAATTATTCACTGTACAAATAGGAACTTCACGCTATCACAAACTGGATTGTACAAAAACAATAATGTTCGTTTACGATATACGCAATAACCCTTATCCCCGAGTGGCTTCCGGACAATGATAAATGGTAACCTCCATGTAAAAAAAAGGTCTCCAATAACACAGCCTGGCTAAATTTGAAATAATAGATCATGGTTCTTCCCAGAATGTGCTCCTGCCATCACGCACAGAAATCACTTTTTCCATAGCTACCAAGGTAATGAATACACTGAGACTAAAGCTGCCTTCGGGACTGCCAGCAACCACTGCAAAAGAGTAATAAAAAATGCAAGACAGCTATATGTTCAATCCGTAAAATCCAAAATAGCTGAGCAACGGCTTGGTTCCCACCAGTTTGGGCAAATAGCAAACAGGATCCTGAACAGAAACGTGCGTTCTATCCCAACCATCATCAATGGACCTGAGGTCATCTCGTCAGCATCAGATAAGGACAAACTATTTGCCAAGAACTTTCCAGCTAATTCTACCCTATGCGACGAAGGCCATCAACTCCCCGTGTTTCCTCCTATAACGGACAACGCGCTGTGCAACATACAAATATCTGTGCGTGAGGTCGCCAAGCTAATTAAGAACCTTTATTCCATTAAAGCAACTGGCCCTGGTGGCAATCCAATCATTGTGCTGAAAAAGCTTCAACCAGAACTTGCCCCCATACTTACAAAACTCTTTAAGCGTTGCCTTAAAGAGAAGTGCTTCCCAACAACCTGGAAAACCTCATAAGTATGCCCTATATTAAAGAATTCAGGTGATAAGCCATCTCCCTGTCAGTACAGACCAATAAGCCTCATGTGTGTCATAAGTAAGCTGTGGAATCCATATAAAATAGAGAATTAGTCAACCACCTAAGCAGAAATAACCTTCTTAGTGACATGCAATATGGTTTCCGTTCAGCCAGATCTACAGCAGGTGTTCTAACTGATATATCTCATAGGATTAGCGAATCTCTTGACAAATGCTTCCTCTCTTGGGCAATAATTATTGACATATCAAAGGCGTTTGATAAGTTATGGCATAAGCGCCTACTTCACAAGATTTCCAGCTACGGGTTGAAAATGTTTTCTCAATCATCATATCATTTCTCTCCGATAGACTCATATGAATAGCAGTTTATGGGCAGAAATCAGAGGTCCTGATTATTAATGCTGGAATCGCTCAGGGGTCCATTCTAGGCTCAACTCTCTTCCTGATCTACATTAATGATCTCCGAAAGCACATACTTAAATCATTCCTTGACATCTATGCGGACGACACGACCATCTGTGGCAACACATCAAAGGCCGTAAATTACAAAGTTCTCTAAGATTCTCTCACTGAGCGCGTGGTACACTGGAGGAGGAGGTGGCTGGTTACTTTTAATGCATCTAAAACCAAGCTCCTATCTTTACATCATCAACGCTCTGCTCTCCATCTGGCACCAATTGAAATGGGTGGCTCTCGTCTAGGGGAAGCTTCATATATTGATAAGCTTTTCGGCTTGATCTTTACTCCTGACCTGAAATGGAACACGCACATCAAGTCAGTTGCCAAGGTCGCTAGAAAAATTGTAGGATCCTTCTACCGCTCCAGAAGATATCTCATGGCTGATGCAATTCTCTATCTGTATAAAAGCCAAGTATGCCCAAGGATGGAGTACTGCTGCCACATCTGGGCAGCAGCTGCTAAAACAGTTTCTCCTGCCTTGCCATAGTACAAAAAAGGCTTCGTAGCTTAGTGGACGATACCTTTTCTCTTCCCTACAACCTTGCGCCTGACCATTATTTCCTCTTCCATCTCTCCCTTTCGTTTCTATCCGTCTCCCTATATATATATATATATATATATATATATATATATATATATATATATATATATATATATATACTTTTTGACCTTTTAATGTGTAGATTTTGCTTAATTTTTATTATTTATATTTACTATACATGCATGCATATTTCATTATCATTAGTTGTGTCTTAATGTTTGCTCTACTTTTATTTAATATACATTTAATCTCGCATTTAAATGTTCTTTAGTAAGCATCCATCTATACACTATATTTTGTATAATACTGGTTCTTAATTCTGTCTGATGTAAAGCATTTTGATTCGAAATGCAATATTTTAACGAAATTTCGTTTTATTATGCTTTTTTATTGATCTGAAGACATAAAGTTCATACGTAATTTTATTCCTCATATTTTATTATATATTATCATAGCGATAAAATGGGAAAAACACTCTTAATAAAGAAACTAAATGTTATCGCCCCTTTTAATTTTTTTAACAATTGGAGAGTTCGGAAAGGAACCACGAATAGTATGGCTCCTTTGCTTGGCACTGAATATTGTTCTGTAACGAATTTAAGGTTGATGCCGTAAATATGTTTATACATTTCTAATGACCTTCTCTACTTGATTTTAGAATATGTAATGATTTCGCCATGACGATTTCCCCTCACACAACAATATCTGCGAGAAGTATTACATCAGATTAGATAGTATACCTCAAAGCAAAAAATACACATGGTCTAAAAATAATTCGTCGGAGCATTTTTTTTCTGCAAAAATCTTTGTACAGTCATTTTTTTGTGAATACACAAAAAATAAATACTTTTTCCACTACAATTATTTTGTTTGTAAACACACGAAAAATTTTAACTATGATTTTAAAGAGGATCACTAATATTGTTCTTAAGTTAAGCGACCTAATTACATATACCAAGATTTAATAATATATTAGAACGTCAGTATCTACTATCCGTACCAGAAGATGTGCCCTCAAAACTCAATAGTGGAACATATTTTGTAAAACTGAACCATGAAGACGCATATCTACACATAGAAATTGATGAAGATTTAAAAAATATTCTCATTATTAACACTCACATGGATTTATTTTAATTTAACCGGCTAACATTAAGGGTCGAGTCAGCTCTAGCAATATTTCAACAAAAAATGGATACGATGATCACATGTTTACTAGTAGTTTTCTCCTACCCAGATGATATTATTGTAATAGGCACATTCCAAGAGGAAAGTCTGCATTGTTTTACTTTAGAATTCAATAATATGTATTTCACTGAAGACCAGACAACTGAAAATTCTTTCAAACTTTTGTGAAATACCTTGGATAATTATTTGACAAAATAGTCGAAAACTATACCCGGACAATAATCTTCACCGCCTCCCAATAGCTTACCGGCTTGTGTTTGTAGCCGTCTCTTGTAGTGACTCATTAGTAGACTTAGTTTGCAATCGGAAGGTCCCAGGTTCGGTTTATGCCGCACATAGGCCCGACTTATACGCTCGTGCGCTTCCGCGTATGCTCAACACATTTTAAACAGAATTCTATTCGATATCTTTCTTCTAAAATGTCCTCACGTCCAGATTGCTTTATTGAATTTACTAGTCCTGACAATCTCGCTGTAGTAAAGTGCAATCCAGTTCAAATTGTAGCTGTTTGTTTTAACCGGTAATCCAAAAGATTGGCTAGTAATCTCTTAATATATATAGCAATATCATGCTGGGTTTTCAAGTGCACACAACAATTTTAAATGCCTGTACAAAATGTGTGGAAACTTATTGGAGGCGCTTTCCACCTTTGGTCAGTATTTTACTCGTAAGGTAGACATGCTTAAGATCTTTTTCTCCACCTCTCGCCTCTGCTTCAAGTTCTCTGTAGTACATTCTGTTATTTTGCATGGGGCACTATGCTGAATTAGGAAACATATATTCTTTGGATTGCAAACGCTTTTAATTTGAAGTTACTTTTTTTATTGGACGGTATTAGATTAGATCTGATATCTTTTATCGCTATAGACCCATGAAGGCATCTTAATGATTGTTGTTTAAAGTAAGCAGATGGAAAAAAGACAAAGAAAAGCTGATCAAACGAGCAGGTTTTACCGCGTGTGTGTAAGGCGAGGTTGGGCGAAAGAGAGAGAGAAATCAAGATGGGGCCCATAGTTTATAAGGTTTGTTCTAACAGAAGACACGCAAAATCACGTTAAATAATGCGGATGATATGTATAAAAAGAGTTGATAGGCTAGATCGGTGAGAGGCAGACAGACGAAAGTTGGGGTCAGTGGTGATCTCAAACCCGGCGGTTGTTGGCCTGCAAAGAATAATTATTTTCTTTTTATTTCTTTAATTTTGTTTTCCTGAACTAGGAACACTTCAAGCTATTTTGGCGATGGCTACCGGTCTTAACAACATGATAAAGCCGTTCAGTGGCGAAAGCGATGTAGCGGCTTGGTTAAAGAAAGTCCACCTAATGACAAAGCTCCAAAAGATAGGCGACGTCGCCACAGTGATACCGTTGTCTCTGGAGGGTGACGTGCTGGCCCCATATTTGGAGCTTATCTCCCCTGAACAGAAGGACGGTGAGACGACCATAGTTAGATTGATCTAGGCATTTGCGAAGGGTCGTTTCAGGCGTACAACAAACTTAAAGAGATGAGGTGGACGGGATAATCTGTCGATGTGTATGCAGATGAAGACAAAAGATTGGTGAAACTAGCAGGAATTCAAAGACAAGTCGAGAATCACGTAGCCAAGATGGCATTCGTTACCGGATTCCCGGAGGAGATTTCCAAGAGGCTGCAGCAGGTCCAAGGTAATGAGATTTAGAGGTGAGTGATCTGCTTCCAACTGTAAGAATATTGGTAAGCACCCAACCCTCTGAGGCCGCAGGAACGGTGGCAACAGCACGGAAGGATGAGAGCAAAAGCCACCCGAGACCGTAAGGCGCATGTTTTGAATGTTGGAGTCCGCACCTGCGGAGAGACTCCAGGAAGTTCTTGGAAATCTTGGAAAGGACTGTGTGTTACAAATGTAATCAGAGTGGCCACACGGCAGTTAACTGCAAGAGTCCGGGAAACTGTCACGGAGGAGCCGAAGCGCCAGGGGCTGCCCCGACTTAGGAATAATTGCGCATTCGGAGCAGATGCCCAAGCGTGAAATTGTGGTGGAAGGATAAGAAGTTGTGGTTCTGATCTATACTGGCTGTACACCTACCATGGTGCACACTAGGATTGTCAGAGGATGGAAAAGGGAAGGGTGAAGTAGTGCCATTCGATGGGTTACGAGTGAAATTTCGAGAGAGGAGGACTGTCACAATTGAAATCGGAGAACACGGGATGAGAGTCCATGCAGTTGTCACTGATCACCTGGTGCGTGGCACCCAAGCGATTGTCGGAATGGATGTAATATGCCGACTTGAAGGTGTCACAGTCGGCAGCAGTAACAAAGCAGGCTAACTGCGAAATCAAACAGGTTGGATAAAAGAAATGGATGTCAATCAGTGATTTGGATTTTAGAGCGGAATTCGATGGGAATTAGTGGACAATAGAGATGCATGGAAGCATGAACCACATATGTTAACAAAAAGGGTGGCATAACTCGCTCAAAATAGGAGCAACAAAGGATTTTGGACGAGAAGAGGACAGATGGATCAAGGGGTGAATACTGTTGCCGTGGACAAATTACGTCGAATCGGGCATCTTGTCATTAATGGCCGTTCTGCAACCAACACAAGGAAATGTCCGACCAGTACTAGATTTCCGAGAATTAAACCGAAACGTCGACTGTCATACTGGGGGTGGTGTCATAGATATGCAGTGAGACAATCAGAGAATAGATGCAAATGAATGTTGGTCGATCTAAAACCTGCCTATTTGCAACTCCGCGTTGCCAAGAAACTCTAGAAGCACCACTTGGTAAGATGTAAAGGCAGAACCTACTGCCTTACGAGGGTGGGGTTCGGCTGAACTCGGCACCCAAGACTATGTCAACCATTCTAAGGAAGATTCTTGGAAAAATGGGGACGGGAAGTGGCGCCGTGAGCTCATATATCGACGACATCCTCGTGAATGAGACTCTTGTGACTGTAGGGGAGGTCGTGGTTCACTTTAAAAAGTTCGGGTTGGTCGCCAAGGCATCGGAGGAATTGGAGGGGGGCAGTTTTGGGACTAAAGTTGAAACGAAATTCGTTGGGTGGCCTGGAATTTCGAAAGGGAAACGAGATCCCACAAATGAAAGAAGAGCTCAACAAGCGGGAGCGTTTTTCGATATGCAGCAGGCTGATCAGGCATTACTCCATTGCCGGCTGGTTTAGACCAGCATGCAGCTACATCAAGAAGCATGCCGAAGGTAAAGGATGTGATGATAGATAGAGTAGGAGCAAGAACGACCGCCTTGAGTGAAAGGGTCCTGAAAGAAGTGGAAAAGCAAGACCCAGTTCGGGGAACGTGTAACGTGCCGCGAACACTAGATGGAGTCGTGTGGTATGATGCAAGCAGGGGTTGTCTTGGAAGTGAGTGGAGGTGTTGCAGGTGATGCGGACTGGCTACAGAAGAATGATGATGCTAACCACGTTAATGTAGCAGAATTGGATTTACCAAAGGAGTTAATCTTGTTTTAAAATGCGGACTACCCAACATCTGTGTGAAAAACGACACCGCCACTGTGTTTGCTTGGCTGAAATCGATGATTTCACATGACAAAAGCATAAGAACAAAAGAGGCAGTAAATATGCTAGTGAAGCACAGTCTCGGGATGCTGGCTGAACTGATGCAGGAGTTTTCTTTGAAGCTGCGCGTAATCATGGTTGCCTCTGAGAAGAAAAAAGCGGATGCTCTCACAAGAATTAGAAAAAGATGGCTTGTGCCAACAGAAGAGCATATTCCTGTAATGACTCATCTGGAAAACTCTGGAGTGCGATAGTTGCAAAATATGCACCATATGCGGGTAGAGACGACATTGTACCTGGTCAGTAAAGTCAATCCGAGTGTCCCAAAGGAACAAGTGAAGCAAGTTGCCAGGACTTGTGACAAGTGTTAGTCAATTGACCCTGCTCCAAGGGCGCATGAAGCTGGAGAAATAGGTGTGACTGGAACCTGGGAAAGACTCGCAGTTTATGTCACCCATTTCAGAGGTGGGCTTTACGTGAGAATGATCGACTGTTGCCCCGGGCGCTTTGCCCTATAGAAAAAGCTGCGAAGTGAAACAGGCAGTGAAATAGCAGCAGCCCTTGACGTGGTGTTTCTGGGGCGCGTTCTGGTGGTAGAGCTTCTAACCGACAATGGTTCTGCTTTTAGATTTGCAGCAGTTGCGAATGTGCTAAATAAATGGAATATACATCAACTATTTAGAGCTGCCTATAGACCCAGTGGCAACGGGATTGTAGAAAGAACCCACCGGACAATAAAGGAAGTGGCAGAGAGAGGGAAGAGTGCACACATCTTGATATATATATATATATATATATATATATATATATATATATATATATGCACACACATACACACGCACGCACACACACACACACACACACACACACACATATATATATATATATATATATATATATATATATATATATATATATATATATATATATATATATATATGGGGGGACCCTTCAGTCTTGACAGACTATGTACACCCGCGAATGGGTGCCAGCTCGTGAAATTTCTGTGAAAACAGGTGCGCAATATCCCACCACACCTCTCTTGAGATGACATTGTTAAATTGCAGTGGCAAGTGAAGTGTATGTAAAGTACGACAGAAAATAAAGCGGAGAGCACATACCAGCGCCCAGAATGCCCATTTAGTCATTCACCTTATACTAACCAGGCTTAACGTTGCTTAACTTCGATGGTCTGACAAAAACCGGTGTGTCAACGAGATAATATTTATATATATATATATATATATATATATATATATATATATATATATATATATACATACATAAACATATATTTATATGAGAAAAAGCGAGGTAATTGTGAATAATGTTTTTTAATAAGCATTATATCAATAGTAAACTCATAGAAGTTGTTTTTCTTTCTTTTACACCCACGAAGAACTAGAACTCTGAAAACTTTAAATTTTCTGTTTAAGCATGAAAGTAATTTTCTTCGCCCTCTTGAACATTAATGTGGCACAGCCATTTTTAATCAACATATTATGCTAATAAGCTTATGAATAATCAAAGTAGTCTTCGAGTTGGACATAAAGCCCTGTAGATTCTGGTTCTGCAATCAGTTGCAACATCGAGGATTCCATGTCCTACATATTTTAATAATGTGTTCCGTTTAACATATCAGTCAGGCCAAACGAACAAATCATCCAAAGTGAAAAATGTTAGCTTATCTCTTTCTTTTTGCCTCGATTCAGTTTGTATAAACAGAACTTATATGAATATAGAGTTCACTTTAGATTTCATTACGAATTATATACACACACACACATATATATATACATATTAATAAGTTATAAAAATATATATGGCAATTAAGCTACACAATATTCCGCGTTCCTTACAAGCAAGTAATTATTGAAGCACGTCTTATCAGAATACAACGGAGTTATGTTTTTCCACTCTTGCTTGATATCTTTTCCATTTGCCGAATGGCTTTTTTAATTTCGGCAGGCATATAATATAAACGGCGCCCAAAAGTTGTTGTTCGGCGATATTCTTCTCAAACACTTTCTATCGGTGAATCTGCTTATTTATTATTATGATTGTTTTCTTTTTCGTTTCCTTTGAGTCTTGGTGTATTCATAATTTTAAAAAAATTGATACAAAACAGATGAAAAAAATAATAACAAACCTAATTAAATGATAAACCAGGCCTACCGACTAGAACAAAAAGATCAAACTAATAATATATTGTACTAAATTTAATCATTTCAATTTTATAATTTAAAACAATAACAATACTAACACCACACTAGACCAAACTACTGTAGTGTATGGATTTATCTTCCCTTTGAAGAATGTCTCTGCACCCACTCTTAAAACTCATACACCGCATATATGCGTCAAACAACAACAATCTACCGACGACTAAGCTATGATTAAGCTGACAATATTGTCATAAAGCAACACCTAAGATTCTCACCATAAACCCTACAGTCGTCCGACATTAGAAATATCTTAACTAAAATACTAATATTCGATATCTTAACGCACAGGATGACTAAAATTACTAGAAACATGCTTTTCAAAAATCTAATACCCTTTTAAAACACGGCCTAATTTAAGAACACAATTTAGTAACAAACAATAAACTAGATTAACCTATCTTCTATAAATTCGTTATTCTTTTGTGTGTATTGATATTCATATTAAAACCCTTTTTTTCTATTTATTTAAAAAGTAAATACAATTTTCTTATATATGGGGTGTGGAAATGCATTCACTCGCAAAAGATCTAGCTAATTTGCATATTCTTTTAAACATTCATTTTAATTAATTCCCTATTAGTTGCATCGGTTTTCTTATGGGATGATCATCTTTAGTTAACTATTACGTACAGTTATAGTAATGCAGATTATCTACATGATTTCTACTTGCGTGCTATTTGCGTAAAATGTTTATAGTAAACACAAAATGGTTTCCGTATATACTTATGTATACGTACATATTTTTGTTTACTAAATTTTGCCTACCTAACTCCTCCTAGAGTGTTAGGTCTACAGACATGAAAATTCATATATAAGGTATTTGAATCCATGCAAACCTTTATATTTGGGTTTTAGTTCAGAAAAATTGATGCTAAAGTGTGAAAATTAAAAAAAATTAAATTTACCAGGTGAAGGTCGAACGCATTATTAATGCATAGCGTAGTAACTATTGGTTCATGTTTTAATTCTTAGCCTTGTAGTTAACGTGTTTTCATAGTCCAGTCGTTGACGGCAGAGGCAAAGTAAATCTTGACCTGAACATTTTGGTTTCGATTCTCGGTAGTGGCGTATGGATCTTTTTTTAATATATTTTTAAAATCATTACTATATATTGCATCCGATCTATATATCTATATATCTATGAAAGTGAAAATGTATGTCTGTCTTTTCTCTATAGTAGTAAAAGAATAATATTTGGCAGAAAGGCATTACTTTCATATTCACACTTTTTAATATATACATATGTACATAACCTTATCAACAGTACATAAAACCCAAGCAAAGCCGGGCAGAACTGCTAGTATATCTATAAAAGTGAAAGTGTCTGTTTGCCTGTCTGTCTGTGTACATTCCCCTACACAATAACTCTGTCAATTTTAAGTGTACAGACTCTAAAGTTGATATACAGGGTACTGAGATTTGGGAATTCGACCGGAAATTTTGCTGATAAAGGGGGTCAAAGTTGACCGATTTGACCTTTTAGAACTCTACCAAACTCCTTCGACAATTTGGGGTCTCAGCACTTGAAATTTTAGATATAGGTTCCATGGACTTGAATCTAACTTAACAACTTGATTTGAGCGCAAAACAATAAATGTTACAGGGTCATAATAGGGGTCAAAATTAAAAAGAAAGTTGACCTCTGCGGTCACTACCAAATTACTCAGACACTTTCTGTTCTAAACATTTGAAATTTTACATAAAGGGTATTCAACGATAGGGCAAGCTTTTTCATCAGTTTGGGTCGAAAATTTGTAGGTATCAATGCATAAAGGTATGTATGTATGTATGTATGCATGTCTGCCCAACACTTTCGACAGAGGCGGCGGCTTGTAGTTTAGTTTTGAAGTTCGGCCTTTCAGACGACAAATATACAATAATTTGCTAAACACATTAAAACCTTCACCTTAAACTGGCCACTTTTCTACAGGGGAGGGTCGCTTTTATCGCGGATATTTTTAAAAGCCATCCTCTCCTTTCGATTGCATAGCCTTAATGTAAACCTAAGTCACTTCCGGTTTGGCGGTGATCGTAACAGCAAATACGTCAGATCTTCCCCGTTTTTTTCCTCCTTCGTGGTACGGGATCGAGCCTGCCTTGCTACTACCACATTTTTTTTTCTTTTTTGCTCAAAATACATATCCAAATACCCGGGCAACGCCAGGCTAAAATGCTAGTATATCTATAAAAGTGAACGTGTCTGTGTATCTGTCTGTCTATAAATCTGTCTGTCTGTGTGTTTGTGCATGTACATTTCCCTATGCAATAACTCTGTCAATTTTAAGTCTACAGACTCGAAATTTGATATACAGGGTACTGAGATTTATGAAAATATATGTGATCAGTTTTCGGCCAGAATATTTGAGATTAAATGGCCAAAGTTCAGCGTTTTGACATTTGAGAACTCTACAACCTCCTCCGACAATTTTGGGTCTAAACACTGTAAATTTTAGATATAGATTCCTTAGACATGGATCTAACTTAATAACTGGATTGGAGCCAAAAACAATAAATGTTAATTGGTCATAATAGGTGTCAAATTAAAAAAAAAAAGTGACCGCTTTTTTCTTTTTTTTTTTACTCCTCGCAAACCACGGGCAACGCCGGGCGCCAATGCTAATTTATATATAAAAGTGAACATGTGTGTGTATCTGTCTGTCTGTGTATATGTCTGTCTGTGTATATGTCTGTCTGTGTGTCTGTGTGTGTACATTTCCATACGCAATAACTGTGTCAATCTTTAGTTCACAGACGCGAAATTTGAGATACAGGTACTGAGATTTGGGAAAATATTAGTGATCTATTTTCGGCTAGAAATGTTGATGTAAAGGGATCAAAGATCAACGATTTAACCTTTGAGAATTCTACCAAAAGCGTCCGACAATTTGGAAAGTTTAGATATCGGTTACTTGGACATGGATCTAACTTAATAACTGTATTTGAGCCCAAAACAATAAGTCAATGTTAAGGGGTCATAATACAAGTCAAAATTTTTAAAAAATGACCTCTACGGTCTCTACCAAATTACTCAGACTATTTCTGGTCTAAACATTTTACATAAAGGGTATTCAGAGATAGGGCAAGCTTTTTAATTGATTTGGGTCGAAAATTTTTAGTTACCAATATATAAATGTATGTATGTATGTATGTATGTATGTACGCATGTATGTGTGTATGTATGTTTGCATGTCTGCCTAAAACTTTTGACTGAAGTGACGGATTTGAGCAAGATCAGCAGCCTTTCATACGACAATATCGATAAATTGGCTAAAACCTTTCATATCTTCACCTGCACATGGGGATTTTTCTACGCTTTTTTCGGGGATATTTTTGGAAGTCTTCCTCTCCTTTGATTGTCTAGCCTAAATTTAAAAAAAAATGTAACTTCCGGTTTGGCGGTGGACGTAACAGCATAGAAGTTAGTTTTTTTCCCCGTTCTTTTCCTCCTTCGTTGTACGGGATCAAGCCTGCCTCCCTACTATCGCTTTTTTTTTTTGCTCAACATACACCTCCAAAGGCCGGTTTGAAATGTTAGTAAACTATAAAATTTAAAAAAATAATATAATAAATATATTTCGCTCCCATCCTTCCTGCACCTACCTTTATAGCCAATTAAATATATATATATATATATATATATATATATATATATATATATATATATATATATATATATATATGTGTGTGTGTGTGTGTGTGTGTGTGTGTGTGTGTGTGTTTATTTGCTTTTATTTGGATATTATGTGAATACATTACATTATTTTAGCAAAGTGCATTTTTACCTAAATGCGATTTGGGAATAATTTTCGTTTGACAAATTTGGTACCCTCAAATGAGGAACGGCATATCTACTGTTTTTAAAATATAATTATATATTAAAAAAATTATACATACATACATATATATATACACATATATATATATATACACACATATATATATTAAAACACTATATGTATATTAAAATAGAATTATGTATTACAAATATTATACACATACATATATTTATTAAAGCAGCATATATATATTTTTTTTTGAAACTGTATGTATATATATATACATATATATATATATATATATATATATATATATATATATATATATATATATATATATATAGATGCTCTTTACGGAATGTCAGGTAAATCTTGGTGCGACTTGTTTCTACTTCAATAAAAGGGAAGCCAGTTGATAATTGAAAATAGTGGACTCTCTTCAATTTTAACTAAAGATAGAATTATTGTGAATTTTATGAGATAAATTGATATTTAATTTTCTTTAATATATACATATATATATATATATATATATATATATATATATATATATATATATACTTCGGAATAGTCTTTATTTAACAATCATTGGTTATGTAAACGTAAGATTGTAGGTTTACAAAATATTACTAGCAGTAATATTCTATAAGTTATCCCATCTAAACAAGAATTGCTCGATATGCAAGATAGAGCAAATAAATCTAATTGTAATTCAATGAAATTCAAAAAGCTCTCATTGAAATGAAATGAAGTGGTTGAGTTTCATATCAAAGAATTTTTATTATTCTAAGCAAGACAAAGAATGTAATTTTCTAAAACATTCTTTGTCTTGCTTAGAATAATAAAAATTCTTTGATATGAAACTCAACCACTTCATTTCATTTCAATGAGAGTTTTCTGAAATTCATTGAATTACAATTTTATATATATATATATATATATATATATATATATATATATATATATATAAGAGAAAGAAAATTAAAATTGTAAGTTTAACTTTACAATCCAAATTTATTGTTCGACTGAATACTCACAACAATTTATAAAGTCCTTATTCCGCCGAATAATTTCCATAGCTGGTGGTCGTCTGATCTTAGTTTGGAAGACATTCTATCTAAAGAACTATTTTGCGTTTTGGATCAACTCTAGAGGAGTTTTATTCAAGCTGAAATATTATGCGCGTTTTGTTTTTATAATAGTTTTTTACATATCTAATATTTTTTCATATTTTTTTTGGCAATTTATACCTACAATAAATTGCGTATTATCTTAATGCCTTAATTAGCAAATTTTAGTATTGCTACAAATATAATTTGCAGATTCCTTTATGCTCTCTGAGGAGAATAATGATAAGAATAGCATTCTTTGAAAATCGGCGAAATAAGGACATTGTTACTTGATTGTTAGAGTATTCAGTCGAACAATAAATGTTTATTGTAAAGTTCAACTTACAGTTTTAATTTTCTTTCTCTTATAATATGTTCTAGTCTATATTGCGTATTGAGCTTTTTTAATTCGGTTGGGATTACATTTTCTATATATAAATACTGTTATTTATGTAAGTTTTACGTTTACCATTGCGTATATCAGGTAAACCCTACTTTTCTTTGTATTAATATATATATATATATATATATATATATATATATATATATATATATATATATATATATATATATATTATACGCGTTTAAAATATTTTAAAAAGAAAACTTTTCTTTTTAAGCCGATGATTATGTTCTCATTTTTGATTTCTCTCTTTTTACCACCGGTCGCATGTGACTAGGGGCAGACTTCTCTCCGGAGTACTGCACCGCCCCCACCCCCCAAAAAAAATTTGTTAATTATTCCAGCTGTTTTGTAAACTTTCTAATCGGGGTTTTGAAAACTTTCCAATCGGATTGTATGCATTGTTACGCTGGACTTAGTTTAGAATACATTCTATCTAAAGAACTATTTTGCATTTTTGATTCATCTCTAGAAGAGTGTCATTCAAGCTGAAATATTATGCGCGGTTTGTTTTTATATTAGTTTTTCACACATCCAATATTTTTTTATTTTTTTATATTTGGCAATTTATAACTACAATAAATTTCGGTTTCACTTAATGCCTTAACTAGCAAATTCTAGCATTGATACAGATATAATTTGCTGATTTCTTTATATCTTTGAAACTCGGTGGAATGAGGACTTTGTAAATTGTTTTTTTTGGAGTATTTAGTCGAACAATAAATTGTTATTGTAAAGTTCATCTTAGAGTTTTAATCTTCTTTCTATTATAATATTGCGTATTGAGTTTTTAATTCGGTTTCGATTACTTTTTCTATATATAGATATTGTTATTTATATTAGTTTGAATTTACCATTGCGTATATCAGGTAAACACTACACCCCTTTGTTTTCATTAATATATATATATATATATATATATATATATATGCATACATACATATATATATATATATATTATACGCGTAGTAATTTAAAAAATATAAATATTAATTTATATCCGCATAATATTTTGTGATATGTACGAAAACAGGCAAATATAATTCTATTATAACACCGCCGAATATAATTCTATGTTAATACAAGTAGGAATGCAGACATTTTAATAATTGTGGGGAAATAAATAAAATAACACAAATAAATGAAACAGAAAAATTACATAAAATAAAAATAATAATATTAACTTCGGACTATAGGATGTTTGTTTTTACGCAAGATTGTTTAAAGAGTTTACAACAAATCAAAAGGGATGTTTATTAAATCTAAAACTGAAGCAGGAATACATATATATATATATATATATATATATATATATTTATGACTACTTAATTTACTCACATAAAATTAATATACGAAAGCATAGATTTATGCGTAAATTTTAAGTATTTACTTCAAAATTGCTCAATATGTAGGTAGAGCTAGTTAGTAATTTATAAAATATATATGGCGATTAAGCTACACGGAATATTCGGCGTTTCATCCGCTGTTCATAAAATAAAACTTATTCTAGGATAGCGATATAAAATAGCTTTTAAACTAACAAAAACAATAGAAAACAAACAATTAAATAAACATTAATACATATAAACGACCACACACACACACACACCCACACACACACACACATATATATGTATGTATGTATGTGTGCATATATGTGTATACACATATGTATATATATATATATATATATATATATATATATATAAAAGTGCAGAAATTAGGAAAATCGTCTGCCTTAAACCACTAACCTAGTTCTAACACAGATCCTTTGTTCGATAAAATGAATGCCCATATGCTGATAGGAAGGAGCGCGGTGGATACTAGAAATCTGATTGGCTAACTAAAATCCTCAACATATATAAACACGAAAAACAACCACAGAATTCGCGCATAAGCCTGACGAATCCTATAGTCGATGAAACGCCGAATATTCAGTGTACCTTAATATATTCTGAAAAATATCAATACATACATTTAAAAAAAAAATATTTATGTTAATTAAAATCAATATTTATATGACAAACGACCTTTTTGTAATTAATTATTCATTTCATATAGTGTAATATTTATGGATCGGTTCCCTATATATACAAGAATAAAAAAGCATTGGAAATGCAAAAGGATATAGGGATGGTATGCCAAAAAGTATACAAACCAGATAGCTATGAATGGCTAGGCACATGGAAATAGAATTGCATCCAAAGTATAGCCCTATAGCTTTTCTCCAATCTTCATTCCGTGCCATCATTACAGTTGTAAAAAGCTATAGGGCAATACTTTGGATGCACTTCTATTTCCATGTGCCTAGCCATTCATAGCTATCTTGTTTATATACTTTTTGGCATACCATCCCTATATCCTTTTGCATTTCCAATGCTTTTTTTATTCTTGTTAATTAGTATTTTTACTTACAGTCTTATTTTTAAACTTACATTCATGATAGTATTTTCTTTTTTAGGAGGCGGCTCATTGCCGCCTCCTTTAGTAGCAGGTCGCTTCCTGCTGGGTTTTAGGTCTTTGGGTTTTGGGCCTTAGGAGTTGCCTCTTGGTCCTCCATCGGTTCTATATTATATAGAGAGTGCTACCGCCTCCCTGATAAAACAGTTAGAGTATTATAAAGTTCTAAAATGTTCATACCTTCACTATTAAATTTTTCTTGACTTTCTTGCAGTTTCTTTTGCGGTTAATTTAACTTATTTCCTTTGGCGTTTGGTGAGTTCTTAGAAGAACTGGTCTGATCTACTTTTCTTAGCGAGCGAAGAGATTCAGCTGCATTTAACAATGGTTGCTATAGTGTATTTTTGCGCATGCGTGAGAATTTCAAGTTTCCACCTTATTTTTCAATAGTTTGACAGTAGTCATGTGTCTTTCTGCCAAGAGCGGCAGACGTCAGTGTTAGCCGTGATCGTCTAGAGGTTAGGACCCCACGTTGTGGCCGTGCTAACTTGGGTTCGAATCCTGGTCACAGCATTGACATTTTGTACATATTTTACAGTCCAAAATCTAAAGAATTATTTGTTTTTATAACATTGTTTTTTGACGTCGTACTTGCTGATAGGTTACTCTTATAACAATTTTGATCAACTGAGATAAAGATTTCGTGGTTTCATTAACGCTGGTGGGTTACTGTTTAAAGAAAAAACCTTAACGTTCACCTCAAATATTCAGCGTCCAAGAAATATAGGCCACTGGCAAACTGGAACGTCTGTGAGCATCCGGTGTATTATTTGGAGCTGTTCCTTTTAAGAGAAGTTCCGTGTTCGAAGTGGTCTGTCTACATTGGGTATATAGTGTTTAAAACGTGTTATTACACGTAATCTTATTTAATTATGGAGTTAGCTAAAAAGCGATGGGTCACTGCACTTCTCCGTGTAAAGAACAGTCGATTGATGCTTGAACTGTTACCAGAGACCGTTCGTACACCGAGATACATCGTCTCAAATGAAAGAAGAAAGAAGAAGAAAGAAGAAAGAAGAAAGAAGAACAATTGGCCATTTTTGTACCCTTTTTTTGCTCTCTTTTGACATTTTAACCAACGTTCTGACACTCGCTGGATTCGTAAGACACTTCTCTGTAAGAATATGTGCTTTTTCAAACTTATAAGTTGATTTTAGTTGAGATTTGGATAGTTTTGTTTTGTAGGCGTATATAGGCGTGTACGGGCCATCCCTATATAGAGAGTGCTACCGCCTCTCTGATTACTCTTAATTATATATCTGTATTTTTCTACATTGTGCATAGTTACATAACATTTAGTATGAAATGATGCTTGCACACTCTTCTGTATATATATATATATATATATATATATATATATATATATATATATATATATATATATATATAACTGTCTGTATATCTGGGAATGTGTGTATATGTATATATGCATGTATGATTCCATGTGTGTCCGTGTGTACATAAGGGTATGGATATATGTTCTACGTATGTATATGTATGTGCATGTTAGAGTATATGTGCCCGCTACCTGCTGTCCACATATGTATGTATGAGCGTGCAGCTGTGTGTAGGTCGATGTATGTGTTCACGAGTATAAGTATCTGTACGTGCGCGTATGCTTGCATAAATGCGTGGGAATGCATGCATGTCTAAATAAATATTCGCAGGTAGGCTCATGTATACTCTTGCATGGATGTATGGGTGTGTGTGTGGGGCTTTGTGTGTGTGCGCGCACATACATTCTTACGCACACATACTCAACTTTACACTTTAAGGTCAATTGAGGTATACGGGACCAATGCAGGTTTATATGTATGCATGTATTCATATGCGCATGTGTTTACATGTTGAGGCAGATATGTATGTACACATGTGCGCGTATCTTTATGCGTATATGTGTGAGTATGCGCGCATGTGTAGGCAAGCGCGTACTGTCCAAGGCTTACCTTCACCAAGCATTTAACAACAAATAAAAAATAAAAATCAAATAGATAAACCGAATCGTTACCCCCCGCCTCCCAACCTAAACGAACACCCAACAGGTCAAGACATACTTACCGAGAAATCATCTCACTAACGAGACGCCAACAACCTAAACCTTAGAACCCGAAATTTTAAAGTAACCCCTTATTCTTACCCCTACATATCTCCCTACCCCCTATATCCCTATGTCCTTAGCCACACCAGAGATGAACTTCCCAGAACTCCCCACAACCACCTAATGTTCTTGAATTCCAGAACTAAAGCATTACCGACCGACCAAGCACCTCGCCTCCCACCTTCTCCATTTTCTCTTTCCGCTTTTCTCGCACTCCTCCCTGATATCATTACTTCCTTCATTCCACCATAAACGAACTTTTCTGTAAAGTCTGAGGAGGCTACATAAGGGCCATCAAACGGTCGAGTAGCTGAAACAAAAAATATAACCGAACAGAAAAAAAGACGATAATAAAAAAAATAAAACGCATATTTGTTCTACAACAGTATTCAGCAATTTCTTCAGATTTTTATTAATTAACATTTCTATTATATATATGCATATATATATATATATATATATATTTATATATGTATACATCATATATATATATATATATATATACTCAGTAATGTGATTGATAATTTAAAAATCAAATTATAATTAAATCAAAAATCCGTTTCATAAGAAGGAACAACAACAAAATCAATTATTTGTACGATCGTTTCGGAAAACAGTGTTTTTATTGTGGTAGACATCAAGTTATGGACAATAATTATTACATATAGTTTTTTTATCAAACAAGGTTTCCTCATCAGCAAATATTGGGAAAGGTTTTTATTAAATGTAAAAGACACCATAAATAAACCTAGCATTAAAGTAAGGCAGATGTATCTGGAAAAAATTAAAATAAAGGTATGGATTTAAACTTGATAAGAAAATTAATATGGGTTAGAGATAGAAATAAAATAGAGTAAAATTATAAATATAAATTTGATTTGAGTACAATATTATACATACATACATACACAAATATATACACATACATATGAAAAGTACACACATACATATACATATACATACATATACATATATATACATAAAAATATACGTACAAATATTTACCTTTTAATTTTTCCCCTTTAGAAATCAGGAACTATGGTTAAAGTTCTCATATAGATGCTAGCTATAGCTTTTTCAGCTTATGAAATTATAAATTTTCAAAAAGAACCCTTGTGTAATAATTTATTTCCGTTAGCGTACTTTTGATTAAAGGACGCCAAGGTTTAGAATTCGAAAGAAATTGGAGGATAATGTTATTTATATAATTAAATAAGGCAAGGGGGATAATTGGTCCTATTTCTTGAATTAAAGAATGTAAGGGAAATAATTAGTCTAACTTAATTTATTACAGAATAATAAAACAAATATTGTAATCTATTTTTACTAATAAGTACTTTTTAATGCTTTAAGGTGGTTTATATTTATTAAATTTAAACCAACGTTTATGACTGCATGTGAATATTAGTTCCTCTCTTGAATTTAATAGGGTGGTTGTATTTTTTATATCTTCATATTTCAAAATTTTTAGGGTCTTTTTTGTACATAGTCCACAGAATTTATCTCCTGGTTTATATTGTTTGCAAGATGTGTATATATATATATATATATATATATATATATATATATATATATATATATAGATAGATAGATAGATATATATATAGATATAAATATATATACATATATATATGCATATGTATATATATATATATATATATATATATATATATATATATATATATATATAATGGCTTACTTGTCCCAATTTGCATGGAACGGTCCATAAGAGAACCCTTCCTTAGTTTTTGTTTAACAGTATTGATATTGATATATAGATGTTTTCGACTAGAGAAAGACATTTAATTTGTATTTTTGCTTGTAAATGTAGCTGCTAAGCTTTCAACTTAGAAAAACACTTTGCTACACTTCAGTTGCCTTATTGGTTAATTCTATGTATGCGTAAATATACATTTATACGTAAATTTTCTGATTTTACTGATACATCCGTCGACATATAGTATGCCTATTTCGTCCACTATTGGTATAACAATTTATTTCTTTTCTAGCTTATTATACCAATGTATTTTTCACCTTTGAAATAATTACAATATATTAAATACAATATAATAATATATAGCAACTCCCTTCGATAATAATTAGAAAAAAGTGCTTCATACAAATATCATATTTAATCGTATTATATGACCAAACCATACTGGGTGACCTGTTAATATGTAATTCTTAATCTGTGGGATAATTCAGGAAACTATTAGTTGCAGACTTAGACCATATACTTAAATTGTTTAGCAGAGAATCGCGGCATATTGTTGTTGCTCGCGATCAGATGGGCCCGTACATAATGTCATATTATAATTGTCAGAAGAAAATTGTGGCTTGTTTTCTGTAAACAGATTAATATGATATTAGCATCAAACTTTGGGGAAAATGAGCCATTCTTAGATCTAGATATTTCCCATTTATCGAGCTGTATATTAAAAAAAAATATTCAGTTAGCAAACATCAAACTGGTTTAAAACAAACTGTTTTCTCTCCCCGTTGGCTTTTTACACGCCTTTGCCAATTCGCAATATTCAAATGATCTATAGGAGCAAGTCTTCGTGTTAGACCATATTTTCTTGCCGTAAACAATACTGCCCCCTAAAAAAACAATCTCTCTGACACAATCACTGCAAAAATTAGATTGCTAACTTGCCTCTATTTTCCTCACAGCTAGATTTGGTCCATCCTATTTGACAAAATGGGTGTGGATGTGTGTGATATTTCCTGACATCATTTTTAAACTTGCAGTACAGATATTGTCACATTTAAGTCGCATTAAGATCAACGGCTCTATAAACAGCTGTATAAGATAAAGATAGCTGAAGTACCATGTGACACGGAGATAGGTTACCGGTACATATCTCTATGAAGTTCTGTCGAGACCTGAATCCATAATAAAAAGTCTACTAAGGATCTAATTGTTTAAACTTACTAGTATAAAAAACACGAAATATACTCCGCCGTATCAAAACTAAAGCAATTTTACCAAATGATAACTCAAATTTATAAAAATCTATCCAGACACCTGCATGCATACAGCAAATTAGAATAATGTATTTACAATTTCGTTTAGAAGTAGACGGTGGTTTAGAACTTATTAAGTTAAAGTAAAGTCAGTTCTATTATTAATCAGCTCGAATATCATAAAATGAAATAAACACGACATACATTCCTCAATTTTATTTACCTACTACTGTGAGTGAATAACTACAAATAGTTTTTTTGTGTTCTGTAAATACATCAACGATTTTTCTCTTTATCGTATTCTATATCCTACAGTCATTTTCTCACTCCTAACCCACAGAGTGTGAATCAGTATTTCCCGTCTTTTGCATTTGATTTGTACTCTATAATAGCTTTTAAGCTGTATTCCTTTCACAGTAAATGGCAGAAAAAAGAATGCTGTATCATATGAATCACTTTCCTATTTTTTCTTCGGTTTTGTAGCACAATCTAGTCGTTGTAACTTTTCATTGCCCCATCCCCCTTTTAGTGTTATTAAGTCGTTTCTACTTGGATCATATTTAGATCAGCTTTGTTGGTATGGAAATTTGATCATCTAAATTCTTACTTTCTAACACAGTGTCATCATATTTCCAATCAAAATAACTGAATAACCCGAGGACAAAGATTGATACAAAAGAAAAACAATGGCAATAGTTAAACGTATTTTGGTTTCAAACATTTGTAATAATATAAAAACAAAATTTAATCGAATATTTTCGTTCAATACAAACATTCGTGTGTCGGTCTATTTTTATTGCTGTTCGAATATATTTTCTTGTAGATAAAACAGTTATTTTCTCGATAGACTGATTACAACATACAAAAGCTGCTAATAATACTTGCCTCAGGTAATATTGTTTGTGCGATTTTTGTCTTGGATTATTGTAATTTAAGTTAGTATGTATGTAGAATTGAATGCAAAGTCAACTGGTCATTCTACAATAGAGATGTTAGATTAGTCTTTGTGTATGGGGATCGATTTGTCGATCTGTAACGTTACATTTGATTTTTCGTCCGTTCACTTGTCACAACTAAACTATTATAACAAGTTGCTATATAAATAAGCTCATGGCGATTGTTTTAAATATCGGACTTTATTTTATCTTGAATATTATTTTAATCGTCTTCCATCTCAGGGAAAATAAAGTCTAATCGAGTTAGTTGAAATATGTAAAATCTGTCGTGATTCTGCGTATAAAAATTCAACCAGAAATCAAACAATGGTGTTTGTATACATAATCAGTCATTCCTAATATTTGGAACATGCACCTTACTTTACATGACACTACGACTAAATTACTTCTACAAAAACCACGTTTTCTTCCCTAATTAACAGTAACCTAAGATAAAATGATATAATATTTCTCTGATTTTTTCTATAACTGGTTAACAGAATAGGTAAGTTCAGATACGTAAGTTGCAGGCTCAGACCTAAAGAAAAGCGTATTGCATATAAGATGTGTTCTCTTTAACTTGGCGATACACATCATAATAATTATATATTTAAATATCTTTTTTTCAAAATAAGGTGTGTATGCACATAGTCTCTCTATAACCTTGATTACTTTTATAAAGTTTCATTTTAATCCTCTATAGCTTTGATGTCACCTTTTTGTTCTTCCTGCCTTTATTAAATCCTTTGTGCTTCTTACATCAAGCGCGAAAGCACTTACTCGTTATTTCCCGTTCACCGTCGATATTTTCAAGTGATTTCCTTATTATTAGTTGCCGGCAACCATAGCGATTGATATTCAAAACAAGTCTAGACAAGGAAATAACATTTGATCATGTGTAATTATTGTATAATTTAGATGAAACAACTTCCACGCGGAAGACGCATTTCTAATTCGAAGATTTGTTTATTTTACAAAGATGGATGATTTACACTTTCGATTACATTAATTTTATATAAGACTTAAGACATATAAGTTCATTATAGTCAGTGCCTTAATGCTCAGACATTGCTGTAAAAAATAACATGCGCCTATTCAACCTGAACATTAATCTAAATATTGTATTACGAAAAAGTTAGTATTAGTGCCGTTTGCAAAATGGCCGTATATTAGCTTGAGCTCGGATTTTCACAGAACATAACAAAAAACGCCTGATTATGTCAAGCGTCGCCAAGCAATACTTACAAACTTGACCAAAACAGAAATACGTGTTATAGTAAAAAATAAATGACGAAATGATTAGATAATGTAGAAAAGAAACATTAAATGTCCGTAACTGTCTTTTTGTGAATAAAATAATTCAACAGGTAGTTAATATATAAGCAAAAAAAAAAACAAAAACAAAAAAACAAAAAAAAAACGATGAAATATTGTTATTGTTTTTTTTTAAATAAAAGTTTGATAATAGAAAATGTTTGTATATGTTGTTCTTAGTTCTAATACTAAATTACAACATTAGTTTTTTTTCTGTATGGCTAGCAAGTACACCTAGCGTTGCTTGGGACCGTATAAGAACACATTTGAACATACCTGTTATTCTTAGGATAGAGGAAGTTTTGATGTCTATGTATCCTTTGCCATCTGTAACAAAATATTATTTTACCTATCCTATTATATTTATGAGATAATTGTAGGTTCCCTAGAACAGGAAATTTAAAGCACACATATGGAAATATATTTCCTTGCCTAGGGCGGGAAATGTACAATACAAATTTTAAATAATTTACATAATTTTCTGTTGCGCAAACTTTTCTGTATATCACAGCTAAGAGTTTTTTTGTTTTTACATCAGAGTTCTATAGTGAAGATGAACCTTATTTCTCATTTAAAAGTCATACTACCTGAATATATTACATGATTTTTGGTTTTAATAATTTTTATGCATGTCACGGGTAGAATTTTGTTTTTGTTTTTGCATATGAGTACCATACTGCACAAGTACCTTATTTATTGGGTAGGATAATGTACTAGGACGTCATTTCTAAGATATATATGAAACTACTCGATAATTTTACATACTTTTCTGTTGTGCTAATTTTTCCCTGTGTCAGACGTGAGAGTTTGCTTGTTTTTACATCAGAGTGCTATAGTAAAGAAGCACCTTATTTCTTATATAAATGTCATACTACTCGAATATATTACATTATTTTCGGTTTTGATTACTTTTATGTACGTCGCAAGTAAAATGTATTTTGTTTTTTTCACTTGGGTACTATACGAGTACCTTATTTCTTGGGTAGGATACTGTACAAGTCCCTATTTCTAATTCATAAATGAAATAACTAAATACTTTTATGAAATTTTCCGTTGTGTTAAATGTCTTGTACAACAGGGAATACGACATTTTTTTTTATCTGGGTGCTATAATAAAGAAGTACATTTTATTTTAGATACAAGTTATACTACTCGAATATTTAACGCGATTTACAGTTTTAATAACTTATGTACGTCACAGTCAAGATATTCTTTGATTTTTTCATGGGAGTACTATACTGCACAAGTACCTTATTTCTCGGGTAGGATACTGTGTAAGTATCTTATTTCTAATATAAAAATGACACTACTCGATATTTTTACATAAGTTTTTCATATGTGTACTATACTGTACAAGTACCTTATTACTTGGATAGAATTCCTTGTACACATAAATACATTAACAGAGTAAGTGAACATTCTATGTGAATTTTGGTGAATATGGCAACTATAGACATATAAAACATATAAATTACATATGATTCATAATGATCAGTTAATAAGTTTTGGACTTGATCCCAGACGCAAAAAGATATAATCATATACACATAATCAAAATTAATAATGATCGGTTAATTATTTTAGGAGTGATTCCAATACATACATATATATAAACATATATACATCTTTGAAATTCATAATGATCGTTTAATTAATATAGAAGTGAATCTAATACCTAAAAATATATAAACATACACATATAATAAAAAGTCATAATGATCAGTTAATTAGTTATGGAGTGAATCCAATAATAGAAATACATAATAATATACACATCTTTAAAATTAATAATGATCTGTTCATTAGTTTAGGATTGAATCCAATACATACAAATATACAGTCATATATACATAAATAAAATTAATAATGATCCGGTATTTAGTTTAGGAGTGAATCCATACACAGAAATATGTAATCATATACACATCATTAAAATTAATAATGATCAGTTATTAAATTAGGATCGAATCAAATACATACAAATACAGGGTAAACAGAAAGTCCATGGACCATTTTTAGTTTTAAAATTAAATATTGTTAAAATCACTTTTTCTCTTTTCAAATAAAGTAAGTAAGTAGGCTAACTATTGATCTAATTATTTTCAACAAAAATATTAAAATAATTTTGTTTAAACTTTCAGAAAAATGAGCAAACGAGAGGTTATAATTCAGCTTCATTGCGCAGGAAGGACAAACTCAGAGGTTATTAAGCTCTTTAAAGTGGTTGAATCCACCGTGTACCACTGTGTGAACAGATTTAAGGAACTTGGTATATCTGAAGACCGTCCTAGGAGTGGAAGACCTCGCACTGCTCGAACAAAGAAGGTGATTAAAGCTGTCTGAGAGAGGGTAAGAAGGAACCCGAAGAGATCTGCAAGACAAATGGCTAAAGACATGAATGTGAGCGTGACCTCGATGAGAACCATCGTAAAAAAACGATCTCCAGTTGTCCCCCTACAAGATGAGAAAGAGACAGTACCTCACACCTGCCCAAAAGCACAAGAGACTTGAAAGAGCAAAGCTTCTTCTTGGAGAACTGAAGGCTGGCACGGCAAAGCGAGAGATCGTTTTTTCTGATGAAAAACTCTTCACAATTGAAGCGACTGTTAACAATCAGAACGACAGAGTTTACGAAAAATCTTCAGCAGACATTGATGACTCCATGAGAATAGTTTTCCGCCGACAAAAGCTGTCTTCCCTCATGGTGTGGGCTGCAGTCTCCAAATCTTGGAAGTCGCCTCTGATTTTCGTGGAGCAGGGGGTTAAGATCAACACAGATCGCTAAATTAACGATATTTTGGTTCCAGCATTTGAAGAGATGAAGAAACATTTCAAAGATCAGCTTGCAGCTTCCAACAAGATGGAGCACCATCCCACACCTCCAGAAAAACTCAGGACTGGTGCCAACGTCATTTTCCAAGATTCTGGAGTAAGGAGATGTGGCCTCCTGCATCGCCTGATTTGAATCCCATGGATTTTTCGGTGTGGTCTTTGTTGGAGGCAAAGGTCTGTTCTGTTGCTCATCCAAGTGTTCACGCTTTGAAGACATCTCTTCTGAGTGAATGGGCTAAAATACCTCAGGAAACGATACGTGCCTCGCTGTGTAACTTCAGACAGAGAATTGAACGTCTAATCGAAAGGAAGGGACATCACATTGAAAATGAATAATTTGAATTTATTCTTGGTTTCCTAACTTATAATTTTCATTCATGTTTAATTTATATTTTTGTAATTTTCTATTAATAAACCACTTTAGAATTGGTCCAAGGACTTTCTGTTCATCCTGTATACAGAGATATACGCATAATTAAAATTCATAATGATCGGTTAAATAGATAAGGAATGCATTTGACACATAATTTCATTACTGGATCTATTTACGTCATTATTGGAATGTAACAAATAAGCCGATATATAAGATATCCTATATATTTGGAATATGACATTTTCGTTTCATACAGCAAAAATATGTTTCCGTATTTTTTTTTATATAAAGGTGTTCTTTTATTATTATTACCTAGAAGAGAAGGGGTTGGGAACATTAACTAAAATGGTACACTCCTACTGACAAAGTGCTCAGAACATAACATGATCATCACGAACACACTTTTCCCACAAAAAAAAAACGCATTCAAAACATCATGGATGCACCCTCGAAGTACAATCAGGCACCTCATTGACTATATCATTGTCCGTGCCAAAGACCGCTGTGATATGCTGAACACCAGCGCAATGAGTAATACAGACAATTGTTGGACCGACCACCGTCTTATTCGCTCCATCATGTCTATCCATTTTATGCGGAAGCAAAAGATGCAAAAAAGACAGAACCGACCAAAACTCAACATCGAGCAGCTGGGCGATATCACATACCAACAACACCTCCAGGCGGTCCTTAGCGCGGACCTGCCCAAGCCGTATCCGCATGACGCTGGCGAGCACTGGGAAAAGCTGTCCTCTGGTATCATGGACTCCAGTATAAGCATCCTAGGACAGAAAAAGCGGAAACACCAGGATTGGTACGATGAAAACGATACCGAAATCCAACAGCTTATAGACATCAAGAGGCAAACTTTTATCACCTGGCAGAATAACATCAATTGCAAGGTTAAAAGAGCTGGCCATGCAAAGGCTAAAGCGGCTGTCCAATCGATAGTCAGGAAACTGAAGAACCTCTGTTGGATGAAGAAGGAACAGGAGATCCAGCAGTTTGCTGACTCTGGGGACACCAGAGGATTCTTTGAAGCCACAAAAGTTGTATACGGCCCCAGCTACCGTTCTCTGACCCCCTTCGGTCTAAGGATGGGCTCACGCTGCTGAACGGAAAGGGAGAAATAACAAATAGATGGATAGAGCACTACGAGGATCTTCTGAACAGGGACACAACTCCAGAGATTGAGGCCCTTGAAAAACTCCTTCAACAGCCCATAATTGAGAGCATGGGAGAACCACCCAGTCTGGAAGAGGTGTGGGATGCAATTAGGGAGATGAAAAACAACACGGCGGCTGGTTCTGACGGCATCCTAGCAGAAGTCCTGAAGAAAGGCGGACCTGATCTTCTTAGACACATCCATGCCCTGCTTCTCAAAATATGGGAACAAGAGAAAGTCCATGCACAACTTAGAGATGTTCATGTTGTCTCCGTCTTTAAGAAGGGAGACAAGGCAAACTGTGGGAACTACCGGGGCATTTCCCTCCTCTCTACCACGGGGAAAGCCCTAGCTCGGGTTTTGGCCAACAGGCTTACACCCCTTGCAGAAACCATCCTTCCCGAGTCCCAAAGATGCGTTCGCCCAAATAGAGGCACGATGGACATGATCTTCACTTCTCGTACACTCCAAGAAATGTGTAGGTAGCAAAATTTACCATTATACATGGCTTTTATAGACCTTACTAAAGCCTTTGACTCGGTGAACCGTCAAGCCCTTTGGCTGGTTCTTGCAAGGTTTGGATGCCCAGAGAGGTACATTCGGGTACTGAGACTGCTACATGACAATATGTCAGCTACAGTCCTCAGTAGTAATGGAGATGAAACAGAGCCCTTCAGGGTTGACAGGGGAGTGAAACAGGGATGTGTCATTGCCGCAACCCTGTTCTCCATCTTCATTACTGCTATCCTCCATCTCACGGACAAACATCTTCCCCGTGGAGTTCGGATTATGTACAGAACTGACGCGCGACTTTTTTAACATCAACAGGTTCAGGGCCAAAGGTCGAACGAACACCATATCCCTTATGGAGCTACAGTATGCAGCCGATAACGCCCTTGTGTCCCTCTCAGAAGAGGACCTACAGTGTACACTGGTTGCCTTCACAAGGGCGTGCGAACAGCTAAGACTAACAATCAATATAAAAACACTCAAATCCGCCATCAATAACCACCAAACAGTACTCCAGTCTCACCTCCAAACATCTCCATCGACAACGCTAGACTGGAAAATGTGGACCACTTCCCATACCTAGGCAGCATCCTATCATCAAAAGCCAACATAGCTGATGAAATACAACATGGTTTCAGCTGTGCAAGTGGGGCTTTCTCAAGGCTAAGGAAGAGAGTATTTCAGAACCGTGACCTTCTGACAAAGACCAAAATCATGGTATACAAGGCTGTCTTGCTGCCCCCTCTGCTCTATGGATCGGAGACCTTGACCACATACGGGAGGCACGTAAAAACCCTGGAGACGTACCACCAAAGATGCTTCCGAAAAATCCTCAGAATCAGTTGGACGGACCGACGCACCAACACCAGCGTCCTGGGTGAGGCTGAAATTCCTATTATCACTGCTACTGTTGCTCAACGCCAGCTCAGATGGACTAGTCATGTTATCCGAATGCCGGATCTCCGCCTCCCAAAACAGATTTTCTACTCTCAGCTTGTTGAGGGAAAGCGTGCCCAGGATGGCCCAAAGAAAAGGTATAAGGACAACATCAAAGTAAATTTAAAGCGGTTTCACATGGACCTTGAGACATGGGAGGACGTTGATGGGAGCAGGTTGACATGGAGGTGCGCTGACCACGAAGGTGCTGCGCTTTATAGCAGTGATCTAAATCAAGCTGTTGAGGATAAGAGCAAGCACAGAAAGGACAGATTATAAACCAGACACACCCAACTCCACCCCACCAACAATACCTTTATCTGCCTAAATTCCATAAGAAAAATTGGGTCTAGCATTGGGATCTATGCTCACCTGAGGACCCAAAGAAGCCACAACGGAGGACAGTCTTACTCGGACACGAGTGACCGCCGATGATTATGATGATGATGATGATTATTACGTAACATGTAAAAGTCCAGAATATCGGAATGTAACAAAAGAAAGAAATAAGGAAATGGTGGTGCCCGAACCTGCAACACTACGCAATGCATCAAACAGACAACTGCTTTCAAACACGTGGAAATTTACTAAATAAATACATCGCTGTTACAGATTGTGCGCATGCACAAACGACGCCATTGTCGCTATGCTCGTTAAATTGTTATTTCTTTCATGTTTGAACCATTTTTTAAATCTTCTAGCAATTGTTAAAATCAAGTAAACACCCCTAATAAAATTCTGCACCCTATATGCAAACTTTTGAGCTACTGCACGCTATGAAACGACCGTCCGTATAGGAAGAGATACAATTTTAATACGGAGACAGACATGCACGCAGACATAATGAGATTTATATATTAGATTTAGGAAATTGACTAAATATCCCTTTTCTCCTCGAGAACATAACATATCCACCGAAGCTTCAGAACGGTGTTAAGAGTCTGTCGACCTCATGTTTGCTTCTGTTGAAAAAAGACACGGCTATCAATCACATGCCCTGGATTTACGATATGCTAGGGATTCCTTAAGACATCATTTCTGGAAATGCCTCTCATAATATTCCTTTTATTATTTTTAGCACAGTGCATGTGTGCACCTGCAAGTGAAAGCCTCGGGCAGAGAGGCTCGACTCTCAAAGACACATTTCACACCAAAGCGTCTACGTCCCATTTCGTCTTCTAGGAATTTTTTATTTACAATACTCGACACATTTGAATTCGTTTTCTGATTGGTTTATCCATTTGACGCTCCCTTATGCACATCCGCTTCGCAAACTACATTAGCACCAGCAATACTAGCACGCATTTTATGAGTATATTTATTATATAGAAACATCATTATAAACAACTTATAATATATATATATATATATATACATATATATATATATATATATATATATATATATATATATATATTATGCAACCGCCCATCTTGGAAGACAACAATGATCTCACTTTGCTGCTGTCTATCTGAGCTGCCGAGAATGACAATAAAATCAAACTCGGGAGTGTCAGTCCCTGCCGTACATGGGGCAAATGGAAGTAAATTGCTGCTGCAGCTGTTGATGTCGCTGCTTCCGCCTGTATATCCGCACTGCAATTAATTTCTTACGCGCAGATACTGCATAGAATGGGCCTGGCGTACTACCAGTGCCAAAAAGATGGATTGTCAGGCAAGTTTTTACATGCGTGAAGGGTTATGTTGCAGAGGTTAATGCTCCTCTGTGAAACATCTAAGGAGCGTAGTTTGGAAGGCCTGATGGTTCTTCTTCCGTTAGTCAGTTTGCTGCAGAGCAGCGTTTTAGGAAAAAATGCCTGTCCGTCTCCTTCACATGTACCAACCATCGCAGTCTTCTTTCGGAGAGTACTGCGTTTATTCTTAGGATATAGACTCGACCATTAACATCAATGTTGGGATTCCTTTCCTACTATTCGATCTGCAGGATGAGACGCTGGAAGCTCATATTGAAGTTGTTGTGTTTCTTCCTGTGGCTTTCCCAAATGGCTCATATCCCATTTCACCAGAGGAGAGTAATGAGCAAGTAAACTTTGTATATTTGTGAATTTTGTCTTGATTTGGAGGTGGACCATGGTGAAAACCCTGGCATCAGATATGGTGTGAATATAGACAAACATGCATGAAGGTACATTTGAGGAGTATAGGCAAGACGATGCCGAAGTGTGTCGACACAAGGACGTAACCGTGCTTACCTTCATTGCTTAGCGGGAAGCTTCCGAAGTAGCGGCGTTGTGGCAGGCTGTGTTTTGCGTGACTCCTGTAATGATGAGACAACTGCCAGCAATGGAACAGTATGCGTCAAATGATCAGATTAAACGCTATTGTGAGATCGATAAAGGTAATGTAGAGTGGCCCCGCACGGCTCCTGACACGTCCCTTCCCGTTGTGAGTAAGCAATGCCTATTGCTGATCGACAAACACTGATGCTACACCGGGGTTCTCGGTCGAGAGAGCTAGACCGACATCGGTCTACAATGTTTAGAAAGAATATGATCCGGTAGTTGTGGCAATCGCTGCTGTCCACTTTGTTGGTATATAAGATGACGAATTGTTGTCATGCATATCATGAGGTATGCAGCTCTATTTACAGTGGAGACAGAGAAGATTGTTGAGTTGCGAAGCAGGCCTAGTTCTCCGTTTTTCAGAACCTTTGAAAAATTCTGTTACTTCCAGGCGTTTTTTTTCGCAAGACAGGCAGTCGATGACACAAGTGAACACTTCTACAAAAGGTGGGGTGTCTAACATCTCCGTGACTATCAGGTCTGTGATTCAATCAATAACTGTGTCGCTTACCATATCCAGCGTCGCATAAAATTCTAGGTAGTGTTCAGTCCAACGCTGCATCTCCCCTTTAAGTAAATGGCCCCTCCTGTCTCGGAATGAAAAGAGCCTATTAAAAAGATAATAATAAATTGTAATGTGCACGTGGAATTGAGCATAGGATTATTCGATCTGTATTTGATTGCTCGTCTACAAAGCAAGATCCCCACATTATAATAAATCTCTTTTATTAGAAGAAACTATTTGCTGAGATTTATTATTTCCTTCGACCGAGATAAAGAACAATATTGCCCATATTTATTTCTAAAAGAGAGAAAAACTAGTTTTAATATGTTTCGATACACAACGTATTAATTTCTGAACAGAGCATATATAATAACATTACTTTGTCTAGTATTAGGCAAAAACAAAAGAATCATCTGTTTCACAATCTACGAGAAAAGAACTCACACATATAGAGTGGCTTATATATATATATATATATATATATATATATATATATATATATACATATATATATACATATATATATATATATATAATTATAATGTATTTATTAATTTTTATTTATTGCTCCTATAATGTATTAAATTATACGCTGTTAAGATATTCGCTGCCATACTTTTAAAAGTGAAGGTCGTAGTATTCACAATCTCTGTTTGTAATATCGTAGCACTAGCATATATTCTTGAATACGATCAGATCACTGGCTTTTTTTAAAGTTTGATTTTCACCCGAAACAAAGCAAGTGCCACTTAAAAGTAGGGGGCTACTATCTGGGACATAATTTTCGGGGGCATTATGAAGGGAAATGAGTAGAAAGAGTTTTGTTCACATTACCCTGAACTTCTGCATATCAGTACAGTTGGGAAAGCAGTATCACGGAAGGGAGTTCCAAAGTCTTGCAGTTTTGGGAGAAAACTATTGGAGTAAAAGGCTTTGTTACACCTACGGAACTCTACTGTAAAGTGGTAGGAGGCACTGCTTAAATCATATTAAAGATAATTGCATTGCTAAAATATGACGATAATAAAAAATAGGTTTTACTAATAAACGCCAGAAAATTCAAACACTTGACTGAAACCGAAAACTTAACATCGAATAACTGATAAATATTACTTAGTATGTGTTTCTAAGATTTATGAACATAAAAGCACCTGCTTCTGTCGTATGTATACGTATATTCTATCGAAGCATTTTACTCTAAGAGAAAATGCTATTTTCTTTATGCCTTTATATAAAGATCACATAAAAAATGATGAATGGTCATTCGGTTTGTAATTTATTGCTAATGACAGTCAAAGTTCAAAAATGGTATATGTCAAATATCACCGAAAAGTTTCAGTGAGAAAATTAACTCCATATTTCTAGAGTAAGTAATAAATATATTTTTCTTCCCTGCCTTGACATTCATTTTCAGCTTTGGCGTCTATTACGTCATGATGATAAACATCGTTTAGCTTCATTTTTATTCATATAGAATTCGCAGTCACGTCACACACAAAATTATATATTTATCATTTCATGCATGTGCAGAGACTATTATTGCTGATATACTATAGTGTATATTAACGTAAACAGTGTCCAATATTTTAGTAGAAATTTGCATGTAAATAACTTCTATACCAAAAATGTATCCGTTTATATTCTCGCAAGGAATCGTCAGTCACAGGACCATCTGAACATATAAACGCTATATATATATATATATATTTCGTACGTAACTACACACCCACACACACACACACACACACACACATATATATATATATATATATATATATATATATATATATATATATATACTGTTAACAGATTCAAAATTGAATTAGTATAAGTTAAGCAAAAAAAAAACGATATAAACTTTATAAAAAATTACTATTAATCACAAAGAAATAACTCAGTTCTTGTGTCCGATGAATACTTGGTATATGGGGGAGCATTTTCTGATAAGAGCTGGGCTATCTCTAACCATATATGTTCTGAATCAAAGCTATTTTACTCAACACAAGTAGACATTTAAGACGATAGAAAACAATGCCGAGATTAACATAAGAACATATACATAATGTGCTATGCCTTCCAAAATGTTGTATAGGCCAGGTTCATTTTTGCTTACCTTTGGCAACATGACGAGAAAAAGGGGTTCAACGAAGTTAGGCCGTATATAAACATTCCAAAGACACACAAATACATAGGCAGACACACACATACATACACAGAAACACAGAGAGACAGAGACAGACAGACACACAGACACACACACATTATATATATATACATACACACACATATATATATATATATATATATATATATATATATATATATATATATATATATATATATATATTATCAGGCCACCCGGCATTACACATTCGTAAAATATAATATTTTGATTGACGCAGATTCCGTATTTATTATGATATTATATTGGACCCAAAACATTTAGCTAACGTGTTATTTTCTCTGACGTTAATGGCTGAGCTATGAAGACACATGTGCTACAAGGCTGAGAAATAATGCATTAACCAGTAACTATTACGGTACGCATGCATATTCGTAATGCCGCCATCCGACTTCAACCTGGCAAATATTATTTGTTATACTTTTTACACATTTGCACTAATTCTCTTTTTTTTTTTTTTTTTTTACAAAGGCATCACCACATTATCAAGGCCCAGAGGCCACTCAAGGATAAGGGTTAAAGAGTGTACAGTAGAAATTGGTCAATATAGTAATCATTAGTAATGAAAATTTGGTAAATTTAATAACTTATATGGAACGGCTCATCAAGAACTTATTTACTTTAGACTTGAACACAACCATATTGTAGTCAGCCGGAAAGCAGGAAAACGGAAGACAATTCCACAGGCGTGCAGTTCTAAGAAAGAAGCTTTGTGCATGGAATCTACGTTTAGGTTTAGGCACAGATAAAGAGTGGGGGAAATTATTGATAGTGTTTACAGCTAGACGAGTGTTTCTTGTGAAAGTTTGGCGAGGGGGGACCAAAGATTGAAGCTCAGTTGAACACTTTCCATGAAAATAACGATACATCAGAGACAAACTCGCAACATCTCTTCTGTGAGATAGAGGTTGCAAGGAGGAGAAAAGAACATCTCCTACGAGGCTACGAAGTCTATTTTGAACTCTATCAAGGCAGGACAAGCCCTTTCTAGCAGCTCCTGCCCAGATGTGGCAACAGTATTCCATCCTTGGAACATCTACTTATATAGTTTCGCATGGGTCGAATAGCCTCTATATCAAGTTACATGTCTGTAGCCCAACAATTGACAGGGGATTTTGCTAGACAAACATTTTTAAACAGATATTTATACCTATATATACACATGCATAAATATATATACAAAGAGTTCTGAAGTAACATTTCCCACTCCTTTTGTGTTCATATGTAAGCTCCAAAGATACTTGTTCAGCTTTATAATGTCCAGATACTCTCTTCTCATAGAATTGAGCTAGCTCTTTTTCTGTAACTCTCTAAGCTATATATATATATATATATATATATATATATATATATATATATATATATATATAAGTATATATATATAAGATCGGGAAAAAACTCCCAGTTTTAAATTCTTACTATGGCGATTTTGTTTCGGTTATTCACACAGTTAAGTCAATTCGTGTTATTAATGGCCCGTCATTTAGTTTTGCAGAATAACGCGATATTTATTAAATTTTGTGATCCCTAGATATGGCTTTGACTAGTGAACACCGTGCATTTATTGAGAAAACTTTCCTCACCAAAAGAGAGTCTGTAACTGCACCCTTAAGAAATTTCAGAGACAATTTCCAATTGAAAACACCCGACCATGTTACTGATTGAAATACTGCTGCTTTGAGGCAAACATTTAGAGCTACAGGCACATCACTCATGCGATAATATCCTGGAAGACTTCAAAGAGTTCGAACTCTATAGAACATCTATATTGTTACAGAGTAGATTTTACGATCTCCAAAGCTTTCAGCTCGTAACCATTCTGGTGCATTGAGTCTTTCCGCTCGCACTGTGAGATGGATTTTAAAAAGTGATTTTAGATTGCATCCATATAAACTGATGGTTTGATATTGTTGGGACGTGACCATTAACCTCGTGGTGCCTGCTGTATAGAAAATTTTTGCTAATGTTCCTGCTGGTGCTATTCTGATAACCGGTTACGAAGCTCACTTTTATTTATCTGATTTTGTCAACCAACAAAATGTTTGCTACTGGTCAGAAATTAACCCTAGAGAGCTTCATTAAAGGGTCGTTCATAGTGAGCGAATAACAGTGTATGTGTAATTGCAAAATTTGGAGGTTAGTATCATTAATATTTTGAGGAACAGGGAAAAATGGCTTCAATTACATCGACTTGCTATGTTCAAATGGTGAAACACATTTTGATGTCAAAACTCTAGTATCCTAGAAGACCGGATGTGTTATAGTTTCAACAAGATAGAGCAACTGCCAATACGGCAACTAAACCAATGGACGTTTTGCGAGGACTTTTTCCATCGAATTTGATTTCTTTGCATGGTGATATCTGTTAGCCAGCGCGTTCGCCTGACCTTTGACATTGTTATTATTTTAAGTGGAATTATGTTAAGTGTGAAGTGTTGAAGCACCGGCTAACAATCATTGATGGACTGAAAGCTGTCATTAAAAAAGAATAAATGAAGTTCCTGAAGGAATTACTGATGTCATCCCTTATTGTGTTTTTGCTTTTTATCATGTTCGACGAATATTTGCGCGTTCTCACTCTTTTATATAGGTATTAGATTTTTAACATTGTTGCGTTCTGTAGAGAAGTGTTTTTACAGACTCTGTTAGTAGTTTGTTAAGGTATACACTATTTGAAAAACACTATCCCTTTCTCGCGTTTGTAACGGGTTTCTAAATAATCACATGATTATTTCAGTGAACCTCAGCAAATACATATGTTTCAAAAGAATATGAGTGTTCAAAGAGGTAAAGTATCAATATATACATAAAAGAAGGAAGTGAAAATTATTCTTTTAACCGCGGCATATATGTTTTGTGCAAACATAGTTCTCCGATTGTAGAACAACAGAATGCGCAAACAAAGTGTACCCCTAATAAATTAGTCAATGAGTACATCTGTACTTTAATTCTCGTTTTTTCCGTGAGTCTCGCTAGGCAACGCTCGGCAAACGAAAAAATCGCCGAATCAAACCGATTGAACAAAAAGAGACGCGAGCAAGCAGACACGAAAACATTCGTAGAAGAAAATAAAGAAGAATAGATGATATTTTTCTCCCTAACTATGTGTTTTATAAACACCTCACAATTCCCCATGTAAAATACAGCTTTTAGAATAAATATACCCAACCTCGGAAACCGTTTTGACATAAGGAGTTTGGAAGTGTTTATTCCGAAAGCCGCTCACAACATAGATTAAGACGTAAAAGCAAATATTTGAAGGTTGTTTAAACGTATTAGGTAATAAGTAAATATTTAAAGGCTGTTTAAACGTATTAGGTAAAAAACAAACATTTAAAGGCTGTTTAAACGTATTAGGTAAAAAGCAGATATTTATAGGATGTTTAAACGAATTAGGTAATAAGTAAATATTTAAAAGCTGTTTAAACGAATTAGGTAAAAAGCAAATATTTAAAGGTTGTTTAAACGTATTAGGTAAAAAGCAAATATTTAAAGGCTGTCTAAACGTATTAGGTAAAAAGCAAATATTTAAAAGCTGTTTAAACGTATTAGGTAAAAAGCAAATATTTAAAGGTTCTTTAAACGTATTATGTAAAACGAGTATCAGTTTTTTAGTAAAAATACCAAACTTACTGTCCATACACAATCAAAACAGAAGTATATTTGGCCTCTAATTCCAAGAAAGTAAACTTTTATTACAAAAAAAAGAAGGAAAAGGAAAAACAGAAAACAAAAACTTCTAATTAATAAATAAATTAAAACACACAGAAAAAAATGTTAATTTATTACGGTAGGTTGTTTTTCCGATGACGAGAAAGTAAGAAAGGAAGAAAGAAGAATGTAAAGATACATTTACTACTTGATACTATACGCATATTTTTGTGTATTTTAGTCTTAGCAGAGAAGCTAAGCAGGCATCAGTTACTAAAAGTATGTGGAATATGTGTTCGCTTTTGTTATGCGTTGGAAAGAAAGTGTATATTTATTGAAATTGATGGTGTGCGAATGAATATTTTTCCTAGTAACGCTATAGACTAATGTTCTGGTGTGTTCGTTTGATTCCGAAATAAGACAATTGGTGGGAAACAAATCAGAGGTAACGGATTTTCTCCAGGAAGATTTTATTATTTTTTTATTCTACTACACGAAAAATAATTGTATCTCTGTGTTTGTAGGAGCCAGTTACAGGGCGTGTGAGCGTTGAATCCGTGCACGTGTAGACTTCCTTCTGGTGTCGTCTGGTGGCGGAGCGAAAACTAAATATTTAGAGGAAAAATGTGGCTCTAACGATGTTGGGATTGTGGTGAGTTTGCACGTAGTATGTAATGTAGTATTTTATTATCACGATTGAATGTGCCTGCCAAGCTGATCGAAAGTTATATAAGTTAGAAGGTGTTAGCCTACATGTATTTACTTGTGTGTGGCATCTGTTGTTGCAAACTTACAATATATTTCAAGAGGGGAATTTTGCAGTCATTTTTATTATATATGGAAATTTCAACATTAATTCAGAAGGCTTGGTAAGTTTACTGAGTAAATATAACAAACAGACCGCTTTTTCTAGAACCTCTACAGAAAGAGATGAGATATTATGATAATGTTTTAAATTCTGAGTAACTTTTAAAAACTACTACCCGGGGTACATGTTGGAACCGACATTGACGACATTGTCAAGGCTGCTGTGAAAAAGATTAGTTCTATCGATCATGCTGGAAAGTTACTTACACCTGAGACTATGCTGTGCCTCTAAAAGGCCACCGTTCGCGAATGTATAGAGTATTGTTGTTAGATTTGGGGTGATGCCGTTGCTAATAGTCCTAAACCGAGTTCAAAAGTCCTTTGATAAAAGTCCTAAACCGATATCAAAAGTAAGTCGGCAGCGTAGTATGTTCCACACTGTAAGCTAGGCTTTAATCGCTGTCCCACTGAAGAAATGTTACATCCCTCTGCCGGATTTACAAGTATTTTAATGGTAGGTGCTCCGAAAAACTACAAGCCCTGTAACCTCCCCGGCGTGAATAATCCCGACAAACCGATGAGCAGCAAAATCGCACTCCTCAGATGCAAGAAACTACTCCATTCTATTAGTTTCTTCACTAGATTGCAAGTTTCTGGAATGTCCTTTGCATTCCCTACTTCTCCGACTGTAATGACATGCAGAATTCTAAGTTTAATGTAACTTTTTTTCTGCTCAACTCCCCACATATTATCCTTGATAATTACGGTCAAGATAGATCCTTACATCAAAGATGTACTGTGACCTGTTTGAGATGAAAATGCAAAGTAAAAAATATTAAAATATCTTATAGGAGAGGGCAGAATTGACTTTGCGTGTAAATTAACAAATGCCACTCTATTTAATATGCAAATGAATAATGTTGTCGTTTAAGCAAATGACTGAAAAAATAACTAGTATCTTTTACATTTGATACATGCTTTGTAATATGGAATTAGGTAATATTTTAATTTGTGTCTGTGCATTACCTAAAATGGTTTAAATGTATGTGTTACGAAACTCTATATAACAATAAAAAGATTAGTCGTTTGTGGTTATTATCAATAAATATAATTTAATATATAAACCCTATAAAATCTCTCTATCGCTATATTGTAGGTAAATATTTATTAAAATTGTAAATTACTATGAAACGCAAAGTAGTGATATTTGATACACTGCAAAATAAGAACAAGTTGCCTTATTTTTCTGATTTTTGTGGAATTCGTGCGAATATTTTGTAAAGTTTTGCTAGGATTTCTATTCTCTGGTAATTTTAAGTGAGTGTCACGTTATTACAAGTGCTAAATAGTTATATTGCCGGTAATAAAACAATATTCTAATTGCATATTTCTATTTATATTAAATAAAGAAGATATAAAGTAACATTATTAACGAAAACAACGAATTTCATATAATTTTGTTAACATAAATATTTATTTGTCAACATAATTGCCATACCTCAAATCACTTTGAATAGCATTTTGTCAACTGATCATTGGATCAGCGAATTTGAAACGATGTGATTGTATAGAAAACTTCCAAAATCTTCCTCCAAACTTCATCCTTCCAAGAAAATTAAACACCTCCATTCATCAACATTCACCTTACTTATTGAGCAGAGCTGCTGAATTCTGTTTATATCTGGAGAACAAGGTGGCCATCTTATCAAATTTTCTCAACTAATGTCTAATGAATGTAGATAGGATGTCGCGGGCTTGGCTGAGTTGGATGGCGCATCGTCGTGCAGAAAAATCAATTTATGGTTACGCAGCACTGGGAGGTTATCAGGCCTGGTGACAAATGCTCATTGAAAAACAAAATAAAGGACTGGCTTTCCAGCTTGCCAGTTTCTGTCACTCGAAATGGTCTAATAAGTTCATCGCAGATTATTCCACCCAAAAACATGACACCTCCTCCTCCCTGTTGATAACGGAAGCGATGACGGGTAGAGAATCCAAGAGAGCACCAAACTTTGGCCCACCTATCTGCTTCATCAAGGGTAGCTATGTCCTCATCGGGGAAAAAACATTTTCAAAGCTGGTTTTAATATATTTCTGAGCCCAAACCAAACGTTTTTTCTTGATGAGTTTGGTTTAAAACCGGTCTTGCTATTGGCGTCATTCTTCTTGCAACTTTGTTTAAGACATTGCAGCATGTATTTCTGGACAATTAAGGTGTTCCTGCTTTTTCAAATATAGCTACACTGTTGCTGCCCGGTTGCGTAATAAGTTGACGACATTTTTTTCTAACATCACAAGCAGAAACTGATTTTCTTGTGTGTTTGTGATTCTTTGGTTTGATGTTTTGATTTGCAACGAATGCAGACAATATTCGATCTTTTTCAAGCTTCTTGGCTAGACCTAGGAGAGATAAACATACTGCAAGTCTTTAAACAACACGTTCATTTTCAATAGCTCTTAATCGACACTTTCTAGATATTTTGAGAGACCTGCAATGAATTGATACACATTCAAAATTCTCACAAGTGAAAGAATTAGCATAACTTTTAAAATGTTAGTTCAAATTCCACAAAAATCGGGCAAGTAAGGCACCTTTTTATGCTTCTTCCAATGTGCGTGCCAAATTTCAATCCTCTACGTTTCATAGCAATATCAAAATCAAAAACAGATATTGGTCTGCAATAAAGCGATGCAAAGCGGTTATGTATACCTGTATGTCTGTCTACATAACTATCTGTATTTATCCATATTTAGAAACTCTATATTTTCCAAAAGGGGCCTCAGAAGACTGTTCTTTAATGGACCGTTCTTTTATGAGTCTTTACCATGTAAAATACATTTTAAAGACCAAAAATAGATATGTTTTTTAAAGTCGTTATATATTTTGAGCATCTATCTTATTTCTTTTAGTTGTAATTTTTAATCAGATCATATGCGTGTCGTGTTGATGGACAAGAAAAATATACTATTTAAGCATAGTTTACGACCATGCAAAGCCGGGTGCCCCACTGCTAGTAACATATCATATATAAATTGCTGTATGCCTGTCTCTCTGTCTGTCTCCAAATTTTCAAACTCTATCTCCCCAAAACGAAAATTCCTTCAGCTGGCTAGAGGCCTCAAATTAATGGATTTTTATAGACCGTTATTTTATGGGACATTATCCGGTTTAAATTATTTGTAAAGGAGTCAACATTTTCCAACATTAATGAAATAGTTATACAATTTTACATACACTTTAGTTTATTACTTTTATTTGCTAGGCAGTTCATATGCGTGTTAGTTTGGTACAGTGGTAACGTTACCAGCTTTAGATGGCTATAGCTGTACTTTCAGTTTTGATACTAGCTGATGACTCCCAAGTACTTTTATTAACTTTTGAGATAACTAATCTATAATAATATATAAGAACTCTTGACAAATGAAAATATCATATTTTAACGTATTTTACGACCGGGCAAAGTCGCCCTCCCCTCGCTCGTTAAACGAAAAGAAAAGAAAATTAATAAAAATATGTACTATATTTAATCCATATATTTATTTGTAACAGAGTAAAGATAGCTTACTAGTTATCGGTTTTAATATATTAAGATGTTGTACACTTTTGATTTAAAACTAATATCTAGTAGCATATTTGACTTAATTTTGCTGTAAAGTTTTACACAATGTATTTAATTATTTACCTAAGTCGTATAATGTTGGCGTATTATTTAGACCAGTAGATTTTATGATGTTGACCTCGCAATTTAATAGAGGGAAGTCATCTGTGCGTCGTTACAATCAGTTTAAGAATGTCACCGTATTCTTGGAAATTGGAAAATGATTTTAATAGAGCTCTATTAAAATCATTTTCCAATTTCAAATTGGATAAAGGATCACTCTCATTCTCTAAGCCTATATTCTTTTGCCATTTTTTAAAATTTTACTTGTATTTTATTTTGTAACCTTATATCTCATGGACTAAACCGAATTAAAATGTCATCTCTCGTTTACCCACAAACTTACATTCGTGGATTTATTGTATGGAGAGAAAATAATGAAATCGGGCTGGGATAGGATAGTGGTTAAAGCTTGGTAAACAGCATGATATATTAGACTAGATAATCTTTTTGGAACTCTGTTTTATAATATGTGATTAGTAAAAGATGTAATTCCAAATATCGGGGCGAATATAGGTTTTGAGGAGATAAAGGATACTGGCGCGGGTGAATGATAGAGGGAGTACATATTTATCGCAACAACCTTGCCTCTGGTGTCTATATGTATATATTCCAAATCATGTTGACTTTTTTCCAGGGCGAGTATCATTACATATGAATATTAAGCCGAGGAGTTTAAATAATGAAAATCCATTTTTGACAAATGACAGTACATGTTTAATCGATGACAATCTATGTTCGAACATTGACAATTAATGTTTGAATAATGGCAATCCATCTTTGAATAATGCCAATCGATGTTTTAATAATGACAATCGATGTGTGAATAATAACACTCGATGTTTGAATAATGACAATCCATGTTTGAATAATGACAATGCATGTTTGAATAATGACCATCGATATGTGAATAATAACAATCCATGTTTGAATAATAGCAATACATATGTGAATAATGGCTATCCATTTTTGAATAATGACAATCCATGTTTGAATAATGACAATCCATGTTTGAATAATGTCAATCCATGTTTGAATAATGAAATTCCATGTTTTAATAATTACAATCGATGTATTAGTACTGACAATCCATGTTTCAATAATGGCAATCCATGTTTGAATAATGGCAATCCATGTTTGAATAATGACAATCCATGTTTGAATAATGGCAATCCATGTTTGAATAATGACAATCGATATTTTAGTAATGACAATCGATGTTTTAGTACTGGCAATCCATGTTTGAATAATGACACTCCATGTTTGAGCTAATTACTTCATTTGTTAAATGAAAAAGAAGTTCGATCTTATGAGCAGTAAATAATCACTTTTATTTACGTCTCTATTCCAAAACAGTCTAGAAAGTCAGTAATTATATTAATTACATTCTTTTATACTCAGCAATGATAATCATTAATCTATTATCAGAAATAAGATGTCCCCATTTAATAATGTCTCTTCAGCCAGATATGCTATGTATTCAGCTTTTTCTGCCCCTGTATGTATTTATTTCTGCGGCAGAGGAATTAGATGAGAAATACTTTTTTTTTACTAGGCAAAAAACTTATGTGGAAAACACTTGTAATAAACAAAATGGGCAGACCATATCCATCACCATCACGCGGGAAAATAGCCTCACATTACAAACAACTTGTTTCGCAAAGGTTGAAAATGCAAAGGTAGGAAGGTAGCCGGATTTCTAATTAAAATACTTAGCTGATGTATTTACATTTTTACTGGTACCTATTCGTGATGTACTTCATCAAACGACACACCGAGTTCTAAACTCGAATCCAGCTGTAAGCTTCTGCTTAGCTACGATTACTATAAAATGCAAAACAATGAAGCCTTCTATATTTGAATTATAGTGCATATATATTTATATTTTTTTAAATTACTCGTCGACAAGGGTTGTGAAAAATCATTCGTTAATATACCATGGAATTATAGTGCAATAAATACACAAACACTTGCATTTAAAATAGCAGTTAGACCTTTCCTAATCTAGAAAACCATAATGTTTGGAGTGTGTAGCGATTAACTATCAAATAATTTTAAATTAGATTTTAGATGTTAATAATTAAGTACTATGCATTTCTATCCAACATACCCTATCCTTAAGTATATACACACACAGATATATATATATATATATGTATATATATATATATAAATATATGTGTACACATATTTGTGTGCAAGTATATGTATACGTATGTGTGTGCGTGTGTTTATATTGAAATACACTCAAAATAATTTATTTCTAGGTGACGTAGACGTATTATTTTATAAGAGTAGGAGAGAAAAAATTAGTTGCAGATCAAGAAGTAGAAATCGACGCATAGCAAAGAGATGACGATTCCTATATATTGTGTGTAATAAAACACCCAACCATTGTTCTTCAACTAATCCCAAATGAAATCCAATTCTTTATTGTGTCAAGGACAGACTATTGGTAACATTTCTTAGACAACTTAGTCGCCGAATATTTTCTTCCAATAAAATGTAGCTGTTAAGATTATGTTTTTCTTTTGTTAAAAACATCGTTGGTGTCTTATATATATGTTTGGTGTCTTATATACATCTTTGGTGTCTAAATAATAAAATCATCTTTGGTGTCTTATATATATATAAGAGCCAAGTACGCCCAAAGATGGAGTACTGCTGCCACATCTGGGCGGGGGCTGCAAAAACAGCCGATCCTGCCTTGACGGAGTACAAAATAGACTCAGTGGCTTGGTGGGGGATGCTCTTTTCTCTACCCTGCAACCTCTTTCCCACAGAAGAGACGTAGCGAGCCTGTCATTGTTCTATCGTAACTTCCATGGCAGGTGCTCGTCTGAGCTCCATCCTCTGGTCCTCCCTCACCGATCTTTCTCCAAAAACACCCGACTAGCTGAAACCACCGTCAATAATTTTCCCCACTCCCTATCTGTGCCGAAATCAAAACGTAGATACCAAGAACGAAGCTTCTTTCTTAGAACTGCACGCCTGTGGAACTCTGTTCGGCTTGCCTGTTTCCCTCCCGACTTCAACTTGAATGTCTTCAAGTCAAACACAAACAAATTCCAGATGAACCGCCCCCCTAAGTAATGGCACCTTACCAATTCTCCAATACTATTGCTACACTATCCCTTTGATTACTGTACACATAATAACCCTTATCCCTGAGTGGCCATTGGACCTTAATAAGTGGTGAACTCCATCTAAAAAAACCGTAGAGATTGAGATTTAAAAGAAAACATGCTACTGAGTGATGAATGCATTAGAATAAATGCAGGGAAAACGCGATTTAAAAAAGATAGCAAAAACACAATACAAAGATTAAGTAGAAGGTATAAATGCCTTGAAAATATAATCAAGTTTAGTTTTTTTTTCTAGAGAAAGTACTTTTACTGCTTCCTTTATTGTTATATATTTTCTGCCTTTCTTATTGTATAAATGTGGAATATATAACCGATTATAGAACGTCTTAAAAACGGTGGACGTCTTGTGAAATAATTTAGCAGTTCTCATGGTCAAACAGAACAGATATTGACAGAAAAATACATCTTACGAAACTAATTTTATTTAGATAATGTGATGTGAACGATAATATATGAAAATCTCCTGAGTGTTCACTTTATAACATTACAATCCGAGTATTACTTTTAGCAGCGTTTTCATTGTTTAGATTTGTGGATTAATGTCTCATATTATTTAAAAACCGATTAATCTGTTGTAATTGCCAACACTTTTTTTATTGAATAGCATGAAAATTTCCCCCAATATGTAAACGTAAAGATGTATACATCAAAAAATACTTTATTTACCCACCACATGAGAACATGTGATACCAATTGATTGTTTAATATTCACGTTTTTTTACGACTGGTAGGCGTCTGCTTAATGGTGTCTGCTTTCAATCGATTCATGCGGCTGGATTTATTTAATACGATCTCGATCTGATCTGCAAATACAGGATGCCGAGACGGATGGGAATTTATGAACGGTGTTTTATACATGTAATCCGAAACTGTAAATTACTATATTTAGTCTTTATACATGAATTTATTATAGGTACGAGATATATTGTTTTAGCCGATCGATTGATGTTTATTTATTTTGTATGTCGATGTATGTAACAGGCAGGTTTTTTTATGGAACACCGTTTGATTTCGGATTCCGATAATTATTATTTATATTAGTTATGCATTAGTTATATTTCGTTTTATAAACGCGTAATTATACTATCTGATATACAGTTACAATATATATGCACTCAACATCTTCAAAACAACTTAATATATAATACGTCAAACTGGAAATAGAACTGTCTATATACGCTCGTAAATACAGGAACACATCATATAGACCATATTACAATTCATCATTATTATCGAGTATTCTGGCTTTTATGGGCGCAGCTTATAATAGTAAATTGGGAAAAGTGTTATATTATTTCGAATGAGTCTGTCTCTGGCTAACTTCTATAGGATATGAAAAACTCACATATTAGTGTTGTAAGAAGAATCGTCTGTTAAATCTCTTACACTTTTAAAACCTTAGAAATTGACGAATCGTCTACTTTTAGGTTTGATAAACTATATTTTAAAGCCTAATAAAAATACCAATGTCCAAAGATGTTTCGTAACTTATTTGAATATATTTTTTTTAAGTTTCCATCGAATTCTATTTGCTCATTATATACTTATGATCATTTGAAGCTGTCTAAACCTGTAAAGAAATGTAGTTTAAATAGGTGAATGTCAGCTGAATTTGAGTGGTTCTTTGTTTTATTAGTTTATGAGGGCGCTTTTGAAAATTGAATATTCACCGTCTGAAAATCGGGCGAAAAATTCGATCAGGGCAAGACTCAGACGATAATAATTGATAATTTGAACTAATTAGAGACGACAGGCGTCAATTTATTTTGAGAAAAAACGTGTAAAACTATAAACTGGTGCGAAAAATATTTCTGCTGAATGTAAATTAGCATTGAAACGCTTCATATCTGTTTATCTTTCGGGACACAGACACCCACACCCACATACAGACACACACACACACGCGCATATATATATGTGTGTGTGTGTCTGTGTGTGTGTTTGTATGTGTGTGCCGTAAAAAGGTAATCCTGTGTTGCTTCCTCATAAAATACACTAAAATTACTTGTTTTACTAAATGCTAATTTCGTATTAATTACCATACCTACCAGTATATTTCATTATCATATTGAACTCAAAATATAGTAGGGCCTGTCAGGCATGCCCTAGTTAGAAAATACGCTTAGATATTTTATTTTAATTAATGCAGAATTCGTATTTATTCTTTAAAAGCAAATATCGTATTAGTTAGTTTATAGCTCCCTCCTATATAGTCGTGATTTATAAAGTTTTCAATAAATGACTTGTGCACCACTAGCTTACATCAAAATCATAACATATAATTCTCATCACTTATTTATTACATTCGAATGTTAAACCTTAAAAAATCGCGTTGGTAGCCTTCTTTATAGACCGAAAAATTATGACCCCACAAACCTCAATGTAACCGGGAACTTCTCAGCATTCGCTGAAACTATGTATCGAGTAACGATCGTAGTTTTACTTAACTAAATACATTACACATTAGTTTTAACATTTTCTGTTATAAAAAATACCAATCGCTCACTAACTACGATAAGCTGCCTGTTTGCGTTTTTTTTTTCAAATACTGGATTATTTGTTCTACTTTAAAACGGACACAAAAACACGAACATAAATTGTTTCATCTTATTCTTCTTAATTGTTATTTACTGTCGGTAGAGTTTCGTCACATTCAGCTACACCGAACCAAACGCATTCTTATTGCCGTACATATCTTATTTTATATTACTTACTCTTCCATTTTCATATTTTTTCTTGTTTACACGCGTAGCCTGTTTGCCGCAAGCAAGTACTGTAAATATATGCATGTAATAATAACGTATTTCAACTGTCATTTGCAGAGTCCACTGCAATAAAACATTAAAAATTTTTGATAGTGAAAAAAGGAAGCAGATACGTAAAATGTAACAGTCAAAATATATGCGTTAAGCTTCGGAGAAGAAAAATAAACACTGCTATTTTCATATTCGATATCCCAATACAATATCTACAGCAAGTATACCTTTCTCAAGAAGTTTGTATTTCTGCTTTATTTTGAAGTAAGAAATACATTTTGCATGAGAAATACATGTTAATTTTTTAAAAATATTCCGTTAAATCCTGATGTTACAATCGTCTTGCCATTACAAAAAATTGTTTTAGCCAAATTAGAAAACTAAAATCGTGCACTATACTTTTGTTTTTATTACAATCAGTTTCAATTATTTGTTTCGGTTATGTTAGACTTCTATAAAACAAAGGCAAATAGTAGACATGTAAGGAGGATGCATTATATACACAAAAGAATTCTTCGTAAAACACACATTATTGAATTTACCGTTGATATTATTTCGTGTTAAACATGTTAGAGCGCTAAACGTACACTGTTTGGATGTTTCGGTCTTAACCAGTTTGCGGCGCTAAAACGTAAACTGTTTGTATGTTTGCGTTTTGAACAGTTATCGACGCAAAAACATCTGTTTTGATGTTTTCGTGTTAAACAGTTTTCGACGTTAAAATAGTGCACGCTTTGGATGCGTTCGTTTTATACAGTTTTCGGCAATAAAAAGTACACATTTTTGAGGTTTTTGTTTCATTTTGGATCTTCAACAGTATCCCATGGCGCTAGATATCTACGCATTAAGCATTTATTGATTTCTTTTATATATTTATTAGAAAAAAATAGAATATAATGTTTTAATTGTTTTGTTTTTTTTTGTTATTACGACAATATATTTTCCTAGATTATGATTTGTTTATGAATCTAGTACGCTTCATTATTTTATGTTTTTGGGAGACAATACTACAATAATGTTTCTATATTTTTGTAATTTGTTATGATTCATTTGAAATCATTTGATTTTGGGAGGGGAATAATTTTGGTGTTACTAAAGAAAATTTAATGCATGGGTTGAATCTGTTGTGCTCGTTTTCTATTGTTTTGCGAGAGGGTAGAATGTTTTTTGGTTTAAACAATTTAAAAGAAATAATGTTTTAATATCAGTTTCATTTGCTATGCTTTTTTAGTATTGTTTGTTTGTTACAAAGAAAAACAAATGTTCAATATGATTTGAATCTGGTACATTTCTTTATTATGGTTGGTCTTGAGGGGGAAAGCTTTTGGTGTAAGTAAACTACAAACACTAATGTTGCAATATAATTTCAATTTCATTTTTATTATTATTTTAAGAGAGGGAGAATATTCTTTTATTTCAGAAAACTAATAAAAATACTGTTTTAATATACATAAAAGGTGTTATCCTCTTTTTTATCAGTGCTTTCTGAAGAGAAGAGTACTTTTGTATTACTAAGATAAAAGAGTCACTCTTGTATGAATATGCTATGTTTTGTTATTGTTTTCGGAGAGGATAAAATATTTGGTGTAACTAAACTAAAAAAAATATTTCACTAATGTTTGAATAGGTTTTTCTTTACTTTTTAATTATTATGAATAGTCGATTTCAATTCACAGTAGATAATGAAGCCTAATACTGTCACGATTTACAGAATATCCATACACAAAAGTACAATTTCATTTAAGAAATGTTCAATGAGAAGTAGAAAACGCGCATGCCCACTAGTGAACGACAATTGACGCGTAAACTGCCTGATACAGTTATACAGGTACCCGGAGTTTGCTACTAAATTCCGATAAACACATCAACACATAATTAACTGCCAGTGATCATCAACTAAAGGCCAATACACCTTAGGGTTACAAGTGAGAGAGATTCTACTTTGAAAACGGCCGGAACAGCTTTATTAACAGTAAAGTTTCAGTAAGTGCCAATGGTAAAAGAAGCCAATGTCGACTATTACACGCAAGTAATCGGTCCAAAACAGTAGTAATGGGGGCCCACATAATGAACTGTAGTTTAATTATTTTATGTGGTTACATTTACCAGATATGTTCTGATATGTGTGATATGCTTCGACCAGACAACGCTGGTACACGGGCTCTGCTATGATATATATATATATATATATATATATATATATATATATATATATATATATATATATATATATATTGCATGACGCACTGATGAGCTGTGAGACAACGGAACAGTACTGTATTGAATGACTATATATATATATATATATACATATATATATATATATATTTGTATGTCTGCGTGTGCGGGTGTGTGTGAATGTGTGTGTGTGTGGGTGTGTGTGTGTGTGTGTGTGTGTGTGTGGATGAGCACTTCAAGACGGCTTCCGCCTGCCAAATTACAAGTTTTGTAAGTTTGTTCCTCTCAGCGTATATTAAAACAAGATTGAAGTCGTACTACAACTTAATATTCCCTATATACTTAATATCAGGTAGACATAAATTATCTTGAGGATTTTTTTGCAAATTATGTATTTTTATGCTAGTTTTCGTTATAATACTTTTACTTTATATATAATTTTTAAGGGTGTTTTATTCGCTCTATTCTATCGCTTGAAGCACACCCGTTTTAAAAAAAAATATATGTTTTTTTTCAAAACATTTTATACCAGATGTCAAAAACGCAATTTCTTATTTTTTTTATTTCAATCAAAGGTAGACCGAAAAGCTGCTGAAGCAGCTAGCAATTTCAACGAAGCCATTGACTCAGGACCTACTATCAAACTCCCAGTACCATAGTGGTTTAAGTGACTTCGTGCTAGCGACTAGTATTCAAAATAATGAGCGTATTGGTTGGCTATCGGATGTAAACTATGGTCAATTAAGTGTTTTAGTCAAGGCCACACAACGCACAAGTGTTCGAAACCATGATTCTGAATTAGAGGCAAAGTATACGTCGATTTCCAACCACTTGAGATAAGTTCGTAAGAAAAAAATCTTGATAATTGAGTGTCTCAAGAATTGAACGACAACCAAACGAAATACAATTATGAAGTGTCATCTTCTCTTTTTATGCAACAAGAACGACCCGTTTGTTGACCAGATTCTATTTTTACTACAAGCAACGACGCTAAGTTCTGTGGTTTGACGCCGAAGAAGGTATGCAATACTTCCGAAGCCAGAACTGCAATAACGAAAGCCATGCTAACTATTTAGTGGTCTCCGACCGGGCTCATATATTAGTTTTCTTTAATGCAAGTGTGACAATTACGATGGAGAAGTACTGTCAAGAAATGGAAAAAATTAATCGGAAACTTCGATAACAAAAACCCAGCATTAGTCCACAGAGAAGACCCAACTCTCATTCACAACAATGCTTGACCGCGGGTTGCTAAACTGACCTCGCAGAAGTTGAACGAGTTAAACCACTATTTAATCATCTCGACAGTTTTCTGCGTGAGAAATGCTTAAAAACTAAGCGATGATATACAAAAAACGAATTCAGCAACTTAATCTTCAGCAGAACGCTAGATGTTACTGGCTTACATTTGCTTTGCGTTGGTAAATGTGTGTTATTCTAAGCACCAATTTTTGTTCGAGCAGAAACAAGTTCATCTGAATGTGAATGTTAAAAACCGCAAGGATGGTGTTGTCAACGTCAACTTGATATATATATATATATATATATATATATATATATATATATATATATATATATATATATATATGGATATATATATATATATACATGGGAGTGACAGTGTGTCTCTACACTGAGTTAAGAGTCGATATCTAGCTTGATAGAAAGATAAATTGGTAGAATAGAGAAGGGAGATTGATAGAAAGAAAAGATTAATAGATTTATACTGATGCATTGTCAAAAATAGAAGTGCACGCATAAAAAGTAGGGTGTTTGTTGCAGATATTTATGTAGAACACAACTCTGTTTTAAATAAATAATTGCTTATTTACAATGTATCTGCGTTTTAAACTGTTTGTATATTTACCATTACACATCATTACACTTTGAAACACGTCCTAATTTACACATACACACATACATCCATATATATATATATGTATATATATGTATATATAAATATACATATATATATATATATATATTTATATTGTGTATACAAGCATGCATATTAAGATAGGCCGATTTTTTAGTGATTTTTATTCAACATCGCTAGACCCAGAAAAAAGTTGAGGATTAGGATATTAAATACTTATACAAAAATTAGATTTTCAACTTGCAGGGTTACTTGAAGATATGCCGTTAAAAATCATTTACATAAATGGATTCAAATGGAGTGTATATATTTACTATTAAAATTTGTTAGCAAAATATTAATTGCAATATTTAAACCAAAAATGTGTTTTTGTTTTATTAAGATAAGGTAAAACAGATAAAGATGATAATGATTTAAAAATCGATCCCCATAACCATCGATAAACCCGACATCCGTCTTTAAACCCCATTAATTAAATGGAACAGTAGTAACAGTTTAAAGATTGAAAGAACAGCCAATTTATTTTGTTATAGAAAAGGCAAAAAGGAAAAGAAATGTGTAGTCGCTGGATTCACATATTGCACAAGTTTTCTTAAAAGCAAAATAAGGTATCATTTGACAACTCAAAACCGTTGCATTCATATGCCTCTGTCTTGCTTCAACCTCCTGCACTGATTAAATGTACCGGCTGCTAATTTAACTGCCCTTTCAACAATTAGAGAAAATGAGGTTACATCTGGTTATTTAAATTAGTTCATTCATAAGTCTATTCGCAAACTAAACTCTATAAAATGCTAAAAACAACTTAGATTAATGATTTGCATTAAAGCTGCCATGTGTTACTTTTTAAATTTGTTGCCCAGCTTCTCAATCTTGAAAACATATAAAGACACCCTTTTATTGCGCAAACGGAATAATGTAAGATGATAAATTTTAATGTTTATGATTAAATTCCATAAGAAATTTAATATTGCTACATGAATCAAAATAAGCAATTATATCAGTAGTATAATATATATATATATATATATACATATATATATATATAGTATAATATATATATATATATATATACATATATATATATATACAGTATATTAATAATATATATAAATTTGCGGGTGTGTATATATGCATGTGTATGCATATATGTAGATGCGTGTGTGTATGTATGTCTGTGTTATAAATAAATCAATACGGTGTAAATCATAACATATGCATCATTAATCAATAACGGTGAACATCTAATCTAAACAAACGGTGTATGTATACGCAAACCGCAGACGTTAAAAGAGTATTCGTCTTCTATCTTGCAATCAAAAAGAATTATATGCGTAGATTCTGTATGCATTCTTTTTCGTTTAAAAATCCGTTGTTATTGTTTTCTTTTATATTGAGAATGCACTTAGGTATAAACAGTGTTCAACCTAGTCATAATATCACATAGGCTTTTTACGCATGCTTCTCTAAAAGCCGCTTAAACTTACATTTAAAATGTAAAAGAATAAATTAAAGTTCATGATCCTCTTTGTATGAGCTGAGTTTATCAATAGTATTAAAATATATCTTAAATTTAATTCCTCATCTTAACTAAAAATATCATGTTAAGCAGATAATCTCAATAATATTCGGAAAATAGAAAATGTTGTTTTCGTTCATATAAAATATGGCCGCTTAGCAAATCATGAATATTTTAAATTAAATGGATTTCCATGCAAAATGCAAGCTAAACAAATCTAAAAAAAACAAACGTCATCATTTTAAACTTCCACGTAAGAACATTTTGTATTTGGATAAATATGTTTTGCAAAATATGTAATATTTTACATTCGTAATCAAGTTCCTCAGAACGACTTTTTAAACATATATATATATATATATATATATATATATATATACATATATATACATACAAATAAATAAATAATATATATATATATATATATATATATATATATATATATATATATATATATACTAGACCAACCGTGAACCGTTGGGTCAGTATGTTATATTAGCTATGGAATTAATGTATGAGCGTGACATTTGTGACGTAAAGAAAATAGTTTTTCTGACATAACAGAAACATTTCCATGAAAGGATATTATAATGAAAATGTAAAGAATGTAGATAGATTTCTATGGGTCGTTCTGTTTATATTATATTATTTTGGAAAAAAACTTACAGCCATTGAATTATAAGTTGTTTGCCATACTAATAGGTAAATGTTCACGAAGCAGATGCCATGATACGTAAAGTTAAATTCAAATTCTGATATATCGTTTAAGTTAAACGCGAAAAAAAACAATTGGGACACTGAAAACTTAAACAGCAAAACAATACGTTTTATTGTCCCGTTGTTTATGTATTTTTAACGCAATTAAAAAAAATCGCAATTAAAAAAACATAGTGTAAGTGTTGTTTATTTATGTTGGTAGTGTAGAAAAATGTGTGAATATTTTTAAAAAATGGTGAAATAATTTTAAAAAAGGAAATCATGCCTAAATCGCCGTTGTAAAATGCTCCTATGTTTGTCAACGAGTTAAAGTAGATTTATTTGTAAGAAAATGGCGTTAAAATAACGTAAACGTAATACTGAATTGAGCGATGTAAAAAAAAATGCAGAAAGTATTAACAATTGTTTATTTGGATAATTTAAACGCGAAAAACAAATTGGAGCGCTGAAAACGTACACGGTAAAACAATACGTGTTATCGTCACGTTGATTATTTAGTATAATATCATATATATATATATATATATATATATATATATATATATATGTATATATATATATGTATATATATATATATATATATATATATATATATAAAACAGGTCGATGATTGTACGCGTTATTTGTAATCACGTTTTGCATTTGCTTTCCATATCTTGCAATTTTTTATTCAACAAATTTAAGATATTCTCTTTTCTAAGGACGTTTGTTTGTTCGAACGAAACCGGTCCAGCGAGTGTGTTTATTCGTTTACGCTGTTATGGGTTTATGTGTATTTACGCATGCGCAGTCGGAAGTCGTAAACCGGATGTTTGATTACAACGCCCGTAACAATGTCATTTCAGTTTTATAATTATATATATATATATATATATATATATATATATATATATATATATATATATATATATATATATATATATATATATACTACCTGTACCCGGCCACGCGTTGCTGTGGTTCCGTTTGGTGAAATGATTAAATTGAATGAATATAGCAAAATTAAAAAAAAATATCTGTAAGGTAGACTATTAGTTTTCGCATCACGTCATGAACTAAGTTACATTTTGAAATATGTAGATAACCATCAATAAATAATTTGGAAATTTGCATATAGATCTATCTTATTGCCACATAGATCTATTTCATTCTTATTAGAAATCATCAGTGCAACTCCTCCGAATTAAATAATGAACCCATGTATAGATATGCTATAGCAAAGCTGATTTCCACGTGTTTGCTTCTTATTATGTTGTATGAAGGACCAAGATTTACAAAGGGCAGTGTTATTAATCTTTCTGGAGTGTAAGTCCCATGACAAACTCATGCATAGCTATGCTTCAGTGAAGGATGTTTAGATGTTTTTGCCTCTCAAATTCTTGACTGAATAATAATTTTGGAGATTGTCTGTTGGACTTCATTTTGATCCAGTTCAATAAGTTTCCATTTAATATGAAGCATTTAATTTTCCAAAATTTGTGGATACACAATATTCTTAGTAGTTCCAGTTTCAGTGCAGATGAAGAGATTTGCCGACTCTAGAACATGCAACATATAATTGCCCATGTTAGAAACAGTGAGTGTGTAAATATAAGCCACACAATTGTAAAAGTTGTCCCTGTGCCTTATTGATTGTGATTGCAAATGCCAAGCGAATTGGGAATAGCAATCTCCTAAATTGAAATGGCAGATTTGTTGGGATCATGGAAATGCGCGGAATTAAGACATCTTCACCTTTGAAAGGCCCTGTAAAAAGTGTTGCTTCAATGATGTTGGTCATTATTTTTTTACTGAAAGACGTGTGGCATTACAAAGCTTAGTCTGGTTAATATTTCGCAACATGATAATTGGTACACCAATTTTCAATTGCAGTGTAGGTGGTGGAATCCCTGGCAAATCTAGTGAATTCAAAAACTCTGATGAATAATTGATTGCTTCGTCTGCTTCAACAACAGTGTCAACGGACTTGTACGTGACTAACTCACCATGAATGTTCAACTGAATACTATTGTTAAGTGCATGGACGTCTTTGTTCGTGGGTGCAAGAATAGCTCGTTCACTCAGACAACTGTGATTCTTAAAGTTAATGTGGATGTCTGGGAATACGTTTTTATTTAATTCGTCTTTTGATGTAACTAAATGACAGAAGTTTTGTGGCAATTGAATTCGGTCTGAAGTCAGAGTAGCCGGCACTGTCCCATTCCCAATTTCCAACGATTGTTTCGAAAAGATCTTTGTTGACTTATTATTTTGCTGCTGGGCACGCATATTTCTAGTCAAAATTAATGTCTTAACATTTTGCCAAAATGTGGAGTATTTGAGGCAAGCATTCATTTCATCTGCTGGTGTTGATCGAGGAATTACAGGTAATGTTTGCCTGAAATATCCAGCAAACAATATTACTGCATTCCCAAATAATCTATCATTTCTTCGCAAATCTCTGCAATGACCGATCAAGAGCCTCCAGTAATTTTTATGTGCCATTGTGCATTAATCCCAAACAATAAGTTTGCATTTTTGCAATACTTTTCCCATACCTGATGTTTTTGAAATATTGCACATTGGGGTTTTCAATAAATTGCATGTTTAAAGGAATTTCAATGTAGAATGAGCAGTTTGTCCACCTGGTAGCAATGTTGCAGCTATTCCAGAAGATACAAGAGCTAAGGCTATGTCATTTTGTGATCGAATGACTGCCAAAATAAATTTAATTAAGAACGTTTTACCAGTTCCTCCTGACGCATCTAAGAAAAGTATATCTCCCACTCCATTAATTACAGTCTGCATTATTTTGTTGTAAACGTCTGTTTGCTCAGGTGTTAACTTGTTAATACTTGCTTGCACATACAACAAAAGATCATCTGTGTTGTAATTTTGTTCCCTACGCAATTCTACATCAAAGAAAGCAGCAGCAGATCGATTCGATGAGGTCATTCCCAATTGATTGAGGAATTTGTTTGCAATTTCTAAACACAAATTTTCAATTATTATCAATGCCAGGTATTTGTACTTTCATTGCTTATTTGATGAAAAATGTCTTCGGCCATGTGTGATTTATATTTCTCCCATAAACCAACAGGAGATGAAGGAGAGCAATTGGTACAGGATATTTGCAAACAATGCACGAATTTTATTAGGATGTGATGTGTTACACGCATCATTAATACATTCATCCCAATGTCCGTCATTTTCCAATAAATTCAGAGCTTGACATGCACTGCGAAAAGTAGCATGTGTAATGTCATTAACAATTTTTAGTTGCTGGAATGATGTTTGACCAGGCACATTTATCAACAACATGCGAAGAAAGAAGCATTCATCTTGTTTGGGATGGATAGTATACAGTCTGCCTATTGTTTTTTCTTTGAATATTCCAGGTTATCTTTCGACTTGCGCTCCTCTTTTGCACCGTTCAAATGATTTTCTACTCTTATTCCATGTGTAATACTGAGGCACTTTCGAATAGAGGAGTGTTTTTGCAAACGTGTCAGTTTGACATAACATGAAGAAAGCCGTTAATGTTGTAGCAGGTGGATTCAAAGCTATCTGTTGCACATTTAAAGCTGTAAAGTAAACATGCTGTCCATTTTCTAAATGTACTGATAAGTGAACAATAGCCGGACTTCGTTCATGTATTGGAAATGAAAGTATTCGCCATACAGCTTCATTGCTGCTTATGTATCTTCCAGCTTAATACTGTGCGATTTCATCAGTATGTAGGCTTGCATTCAGATTATTGCTCTGTATTTTCAAGGCAAAAACTGCCATATCCCTGCCTTTATTCACATGCATACAAATGTATTTGATGGACTTTACAGTGTTACAGTATTACACATTGATGTGCGATTTATAGTTTTTTTATAGCAAAGGTGAGTATGGAACAACCCATCGGTTATCAACTTGTATATTGCCATTTCGCATTTGTATGGTTGCTTATTTACCGCCATCTTCTACTGACCTTCTTTTGTATAAAGGATATCCATCATTTCCTGTAATTGTGTTGGTTAATAATGCTCGGGGATATCGCTTAGAGCATTTACCCTCTATCATGCATGGTGAATTTGGATTAAATATCCTGCAAGGTCCATGTATCATATTTTTATGACAACTTCATGCAGCTCCTTATCAATGTCAGCATCAGGTATTTCAGCAGATATAAGATTGTCGATTTCGTTTGGATTGAGTTTGTTGTAGAGCAAGATTAGTGTGTGGGAGTGTGGTAATCCTCTCTTTTGCCATTCCACTGAATACATCCAGCAGCACACAGATCCAAATACTTTATGTTTTACAATGAAATTTATTAGTGATTTAAGCTTTTGTCTGGAAACACGCGCTGTAATATCATGCCTATCTACCGATGATTAACCAGGAAGTAAGAGTTGATGTATTTCATTCCAAGCTGGGGTGCATGTAAATGTAATGAATAGGTCAGGACGCCCATACTGACGAACATATGCAAATGCGTCTTGCATGTACGCCTGCATATGACGTGGACTGCCCAAATACGAAGATGGCAAAATTGTTAATCTTCCAACGGTGGTTGTATTACCATCATTAACAACTGCATCACGCAAATGAACATATTCTTCAGAACGAAGGTTTGACTGATTCAAACGGATGAATAGCAAACGTTCAGTTTCAATTTTGGAATACATGTCTGCAATGTATTGGTGGAATAATTTGCGGCATTTCAGAATGTGACTGTTTTCGTTCTCTCGAATCATTATTCGGTACTAGCGGGTGTACCCGTCGTTGCCCGCGTGTTTGTTTCCGGGAGGGGGGGAGTTTTAAAAAATGTTATGGTAGGTAAGTAGGAAGGACCAAACCCGGAGTCATGAGTAAAAGTAGGAAAATAAAGTGTGAAAAAAAAACATCTGCAACGTTAACAGTTCGGCCACCAAGAAAAGTCCATTCCAGTTGTTTAGGAAAAAAAAAACGACTACGGTATGTCGGCGCGAACGTGAAAATATAATGTGAATTGTCCAGCAGCCTAACCACTACGCCACAGAGCACTGCAGCTTAGTTTAGTGATTTTAAATAACTTCACATGAAAGAAGCCCGAAGCCAAACCGGTGTTCTCTTCTCAACTGTTCCTTGTGAACGATCCCCAAACGGTGTTAAGTGGTGGCAGGGGGAGGAGGAATTTTGTAGAGAGAAAATATTTTACCACTTCCATTGATCTTAACCGATTTTGGCCGTGACTTCTCAGCAGAAAAAGTATAGAAATCTAAGATTATCGAGGGATTTGAGAAATAATAAGCCTATAACACACCTCAGATATTGTTCTGACGTTTGTGCATATTATATTTGCATGAAATATCTTGATTTTTAATCCTATTAATGTCAACATCCGACGGGAAAAAATGAGTTCATTTTATGTATATAGATAGATAGAAGATAGAAGAAGATAGATAGAAAGAAGAAGAAGATAGAAGATAGATAGATAGAAGAAGAAAAGATAGAAGATAGAATAGAAGAAGAAGATATAAGAAGAAGAAGATAGAACAGAAGATAGATAGAAGAATAGAAGATAGATAGAATAGAAGAAGAATAGAAGAATAGAAGAAGATAGAATAGAAGATGGAATAGATAGAAGAAGAATAGAATATAATAGAAGAGATGAGTAATAGTTCATTGTGCTGCATTTCTTATTTGTTTCTTCGCCACTAACTGGATTTATCATTTTAATATGGAAATGATATCCATCAGCACCATCCCAAAAAAATGATTGGATATTGCAGGGCATCGCAGCATCGATGAGTTTCAACAATGTTTGTCACTTGATCATTCCTCCTATGAAGAACAATATCCCTTGGTTGAAATTGATCTCAAACTATAACAGTTGCCACTTCATCTAGGGTTGGAGCATTGACTCTTCTCACATGTTCTCCAGTAGGCGTTTTGTCAGCATGAATAACAATCTTGTGTGTATCGGATGACATCATTTCAATTGCAGTTTTGAATAAAAACACTGAATTGTTTTATTATGGAGCATGTCTTGCAGTTCGGAAACAATGGGCCGTCTTATACTGGTTGAAATTCCACAGTGTGCATTCAGTTCATCATTGTTATCACCGATGAAATACATTTGTCGGAATTTATGTTGACCATCTGGGTATTGACGCAGAGATCCAACTTTATGATAAATTTGTCCTTTTACTTTAAATGTTGGCATGAATTGAGCTGTGATGGTTTCTGCTGCGAACGACGTCATTTGGAAGCATGAGTTGTATTTCCTGATGTTTGATAAAAATGCTTTGATTCAGCAGTATATCCAGCAAGCCAAGTTTTTAATGGTTCTGGTGGATCTTCCAGTTGAGTTAGTTCAATGTTACCGGCTGCACAACACATTTATTTAGTTTCTCCCTTAAATTTAAGAGCCTTGAAACAGGGACACACTTCAGTCATAGTGCCTATGTAAACATGGTGGCTCAAACTATAATCCTCATTAGGATTGTAGTGAAATGCTATGCGATCCCAATTCCAGGATTGTTGAGCAGGGAGTCGTGTTTGATGCTGATCTACATGTCCTAGTTGACGTCTTTCGGCATATCTCAACCTCCCGCGTTCATTACGTTGTGAACGAAGCAGATCTTTGGCCGTATTACGAGTACGACGACCTATGTTCGCTCTTCTGAGTGGCATTTTAAGGAAAAGAACTGCAGCGAAATTAACAATAACGTTTAGTAAAAGTGGACTTTTTAAAATAGGGAACAGGAAACTTGATTTTGGAAAAGAGGAATCTGTAAAAAAGATTTAATCGTTGCTTAAATTTAATGGGCCTCTCGACAGCTATAGGTTCAATTAAGGCCAATTTTTATTTTGTATTCAGTTCAGTACTTTTCCTTCCGTCCAAATAGATTAGAAGAAATAATTTTTTTTTTTTTTTTTTGCTTATTTTCAATTGAGGAATCTGTACAACGTGCCTTTGCTTCCAAATAGATTTGGAGCAAAATATTTAATGTGTTTTTTTTTTGCTTATTTTAAATTGAGGAATCTATAAAACGTTTCTTTGCTTCCAAATAGATTTGAAGCAAAATATTTAATGTTTTTTTTGCTCATTTATAATTTTTTATGTATTCCTGTAATTTTCCTTTTGTCAAAATAGATTTAGAGAAATATTTTTTTTTAATTTCTTCTCATGCTGGTTTTTAATTAAGCTGTATCGTCAATTAAGGCCATTTAAAAAAAAAATATTGTGTCTAAATAGATTTGGAAATCATTTTTTCCGAAATTTTGTTTTCGTTTATTTTTAATTTAGGAATCTGAAAATAGAGAAATCTGGAAAAGATATTCGTTTGATGTATTTCTCAATGTATTGGCCTCTCGACATATGTATGGTCAAATGAGGACAATTTTTTTTATTTGCAGCCAAAGAGATTTGGAGAAATATATTTAAAAAAGTGTTTTGTTGTTTATATTTATTGAAAATTCTGAAAAAAGAGAAATCTGAAAAAAAGTATTGGCTTGATTGATTTCTCAATTTATTTATCTGTAGAGGTCTGTATGGTCAATAAAAGCCTTTTTTGCATATGGTTCAGTAATTTTCCTTGCTTACAAATAGATTTGTAGAAATATTTTCTTTTTTTTTTGCTTATTTTCAATTGAGGATCCAGTAAATCCTTTCTTTGCTTCAAAATAGATTTGGACCATTTTTTTTTATTTGTTATATTATTCTTTTTGAGCTGTATGGTCAATTAAGGCCAATTTAGCTTTAGTTTTCTTTGTGTCCAAATAGATTTGGAGAAATGAATTTAGTTTTAAAATTGTTTTATGTTTTAATGCTTGTTTTAATTGAGGAATCTGAAGAAAGAGAAGGCTAAAAATATTCGTTTGAGATATTTCTCAATTTATTTTCCTGTATGGCCAAGTAATGCCAATTTTTTTCATGGTAATTCTGTAATTTTGTTTGCGTCCAAGTAGGTTTGATTATTTGTTTCTGCAAGTTTTTAATTAAGCAATCTGAAAACAGAGGAGACTGAAGAAAAACATATGCTTGATAGATATCGCAATATAATAAATTGTTTGGTTAGTTAACAGCTGTATCGGTATGTAAGGCCAAGTGTTTTTAGTAAACAGATGGCTCATACGCTATATGCACGTGAGTAAGAAAATTATTGATTTCCATAACACAAAAAGCAAAAATCATTTATAAGAAGATGTAATCTTTATTGTAATGTTATAAGATTTTAAGAATAATTAATAAATAGTTTTAAAAATCTGTAGAAAAGCAGGAAGCAAAAAATTGAAATAATTGCAATAGCAATATAGTAATGCCCCCACAAAACACCGGAAAAGGTAAGGAATAAATATTGTTGGACAACGTTGAAAGAAGGATTATGTGTAAAAACTATTTGAATTAAAGAATAATCGTACAATTTCTAAATGCATGTGAAATTGAAAAACGAAAAGTTATGTGGGGAAAAAATGTAGAAATAAGATTGACTACAAAAAAAAAAGGATACAGCAAATTAATTTTCATGGAGGAAAATGAATGCTATAGTTAGCACAAATAAGTATAAATGTATCTGGAAAAAATGGGCTGCCAGAAAGTGGTAACAAGAACAAACTAATTGGAAACTCCTATAATGTAGATAAGTTCAAATATGAAGTTATTTAGACAGATTTACCGAAAGAAACTTACCAAGGAATTTGTTGAAGAATATCCATCAAGAATCAGTAATTATTCGTAATGGATGTAATCTTGGAATTTTACTAAATAAATGGAATTTTAGAAATTCTACATGCCGTAAAAAACATGTAGAAATAAGATTGACTGCAAAAAAACAGCAAATGAATTTTTATAGAAAAAATGAAACTTACCAATGAATTTGTTGAATATCCAGAATCAGTAATAATTCGCAAAAAAAAAATAAATAAAGAATAAACGGAATGAGGTCCTGAAACAGGCGAGGAAGAATAAAATCAGGGGGGGGACAAAAATGCGGTAAGTTTTTACAGTAAATGAATTCGATCGAAAAAAAATGGATACTATTTTTTATTTATTAATATTTTTAAGAAGTAAACAAATTTATTTTAGGTAGGCTTGGTTTTAATCAAAACACATGGAATTTAAATTTTGAAAAACATGTAATCTTTGAATTTAAATAAAAAAATAGAATGTTGGAATGCGAGATGCCGTAAAAAATGTAGAAATAAGATTGAATGCAAAAAAAAAGCAAATGAATTTTTATGGAAAAAAAAAGAAACTTACAAAGGAATTTCTTGAATATCAGAATAAAAATAAAAAAAATACATAAAAATTAAGCGGAAAGAAACAGGTGAGGAAGAAAAATGCGGTAAGTTTTACAGCAAATGAATTCGATCCAAACAATTTTTAAGAATTAAACACATTTATTTTCGGTTGGCTTGGCTTTAATCAAAACACTTGTAATTTAAATTTAAAAAAAAAATGGAATTTTGGAATGCGAGATGCCGTAAAAAATGTAGAAAAAAGATTGCCTGCAAAAAAAAAAATAAGAAACAGCAAATGAATTAGCACAAATTGCCGGAAAGTGGTAAGAAAAACAAAATAATTTTTAAATCCTGTAATTCGAGATGAGTTCAAATATGAAGTTATTTAGACAGATTTACTGAAAACAACTTACCAGGACTCACCTGTAACACGTGAGGAAGAATAAAAATGACGAGGGTTTAAAAAATGGGGAAAGTTTGTACAGCAAATGAAATCGATCGAAGCAAATAGATGCTATTTTTTATTTATTAATATTTTAAAGAATTATACAAATTTAATTCAGGTAGGCTTGGATTAAATCTAAATACTTGAATTTTAAATTAAAATAAATTAATCTTGGAATTTAAATTTAAACAGAAATAGAATTTTGGAATGCGAGATGCTGTAAAAACACAAACAAATACAACTTATTTTTGATGGATGAAATAAACAAATAAATTATAAATGTAAATTTTTGATAAACAAATTAAATAAAAAAATGTAAAAATAGGAGATGCATTATACTTAGTGATGTACCACTGAAAATGTTGTCATGCAAAGTCGTCAAATCGTAGTGAAATCATTCCAACGTGCATTCTACCGGAAATAAAATTTGACCACAGGTTCGCATTTAAGAAAAAATATTTTTATTTTATTTTATATGTTAATTTATTTTAATAACATATATACTGTCTGAAGCTTTCAAATAAATTGGTAATGTACAAATATGGTTTTATTGATAACGAACGACCCAAGAATTACATTTTTAATTCGAAATTCAAAATCGTCAAATCGTCTTGAATTGACTGCAAACCGGAAATAAAATGGAACATAGTTCTGCATTTACGAAAATATTTTTATTTTATTACCTATATTTTTTTTTAATTTGCGATGTTAATTTATTTAAATAACATGCAAAATTCCTTGACTTTACAGATAAATATTCTGAAAATTTCAATGAAATTGGTAACGTAGAAATATGGTTTTATTCACTTTGAACGAACCAAGAATTACATATATATATATATAAATATATATATATATATATATAGATATATACTAGTTGTACCCTGCCACGCGTTGCAGTGGTTCAATTTGGTGTAATGTAAAAATTTAATAAAAAGAGAAAAATGCATGTTTCTTATATTCTTAGTACAGCAATTCACTCCAAAAAGTGAAAAAGAAGGCGAAAAAAAAAAAAATGGTACTCTCGCAAAATTTGATCTTGATCCTCGGGAGTTTCTGTCAATCATTCATGGTTTGGACTCGACCAACAATCAGTGGATGAAGCCGAACGTAGCAAAAATGTTGAAACGCTAAATGTGTTTTTTTGTTGGTTTCTGTATAAAAAAATGTGGGTTAGTAATTAATATTTGGTTGATGGGGGGGGTTACTATACACAGATTCGAAAAAGTTGTCCAAAAACAAATAAATGAAAGCAAAGGAAGATAAGTTACGTTTCTACCTAACTGGATAATTGTTTAATGTTTTTATGTAATGTAAAATGTTTAATCGGCTCGAACAACAGAAATGGTCGCAGACTCTGTTGAATACGTTAAGTTTGGGAAAGTAAATTGAAAACTTAAAACTATACCAAACAATGTCCGAAACCCTACAAATATATGGTACCATGACATAGGCTGGCATAATCGGTGGGTTTCTGACAGTATTTTGTATAGTTTTTTTTTAGTTTTAACTCACTTTCTCTAACTTTAAGTAATCAACAGTGTCCGCCACCATTTGTAGCATTCAAATACACCGATAAACACTGTTTTTCAAGCCGACTAAACGTTACATTAAATGAAAAGGATTCATATCACTAAACACAGATACACAAAAGATGTCAAAAAATAAATATATAACAAATAAATGTTATCAAAGGCAAGAAAAGTAAATGTTCTACCTAATTGGATAAGATTTTAGTGTTTTTATGTAATGTATAATCGGTTCAAAAAAATTCAATGTTTATAGGTATATCTGAAAAATACAAATGGCGGCAGACTGCATCGAACACGTTAAGTTTGGGGAAATTTGGGGAAAATGAATTTAAACTAACAAACTATACAAAATATTGTTAGGAACTCACTCAATATATGTTAGCATGACGTAGGCTGGCATATAATCGGTGGTTTTAAACTTTTGCTCGATACAGGTGACAACTTTTAAACGTCGCTTTTAGTGATTACCTGTTTTGAGGATATTTGTACAACTAAACGGCAAATCTGCTCCAAAAAATCCGGTATTATTTTACTTTAAAGCCCGTTTCACGTCGTATATAACGAAATATTTTATTGTAGATTTTGGTGTGCTAAAAACGAATCTGCAAACCGTTTCCGGTTTTCATGATATTCATGAAATTACTTTTTCGAAAAGTGGGTGGTCACTTTTCAATGTCAATTAAACTTAGAATGAGCAGCAACTTTCTGGCCACCTGAGAGAGGGGCATTTTTCTGTGTGTTGCTTGGCTAAAACGTTTTTTGTTTGATTTCTTTTGTTTGGTAATAACCCCTGAACTCTGGGACTAATTTCCATTTCACGGCCGTAGCGTTCGTTTACGCTACGCGTGAGTATAAACGGAAACTGTTTAGCCAATAAACATGGGAAAAAATTCCCCCTCTCTCAGGTGGCTAGAAAGTGGGTGCTCATTTTAAGTTAAATTTACATGGAAAAGTGATCGCCGCTTTTTCGAAAAAGTAATTTCTTCATGTCATAAAAACTATTTTTTTGCAACGGAAACGGTTTGCAAATTCGTTTTTAGCACACTGAAGTCTCAAAACAAAAATTGTTATATACGAACGTGAGACGTACGGCACTTAATGGAAAATTATATAAACAATCCGGGGGGAAATAGTTTTCAATAAAAACAGCAAATGAATTCGATAGAAAAAAAAATGGATGCTATGTTTTTTTTTCTGTGTGTTTCTTGGCTAAAAAGTTTTTTGTTTGATTTCTTTTGCATGGCAATAACCCCTGAACTATGGGACTATTTTCCATTTCACAGACGTAGCTTTTGTTTATGCTACGCGTGAGCATAAACGAAAACTGTTAAATATGCACTCGCGTACCAAACTGCCTTGTCAAAAACATTTACGCCAATAAACACGAAAATAAATGCCCTTCCCCGGGTGGCCAGAAAGTTGGTACTCATTTTAAGTTAAATTTACATCGAAAAGTGCTCACCCATTTTCGAAAAAAAAATTCTTCATATCATGAAAATTATTTTGGTACTCATTGGCCGTTGATTTCCATGGCGACCCGCAGAATTATTTAATGGTCGTTCCCTTAGTCCCCCCTAGTCAAGGCTAACGCATGTGCACGTAACATTTTTATTTATTTACTTACGTGGCGGAGTTATACAACCATCACCCCCATACGAATTTCTATACTGATAGGTTTTTTGAATTTTTTTCACTGGATTATTATTGATTGAACACTAACCGGATTATGAAAA